>NC_090321.1:40628117-40928117 GCF_040869045.1 Eurosta solidaginis | reverse complement strand
CAGGAAATAAGTGCAAAGGGTTTCTGCCCCCATTTAAAAGTATTTAAGTTACCTCAATCGGTCTACGAGTTATGGCTCCAGAAACCGTCGCCAATGCATGATCAAATAAGAGGCGGTGCCATGCCCGTTTCAAAAAATTGTTGTCATTCATTTAATTGTTATAAATACACTTTAGAAGAGAAATAGCATATTAACAACTTCTTATGAGGTTTCATCGGACATGGCTCTCGAAAATAACAAAAAACCCGATTCTAGACATTTTAAATGGAAATGTGCCACGCCTTAACCTTAAGTTATCTGCCCAATAGTATGGAAATTAATTACCAATATACAAAGGAATAATTTTAGCGGGCGGTACCGCTTTTTTAAAAACTTACAAAATATGTCCAGTCTAATGTACATATATTTTTTCAAGTGCCTTAGCTTTGTCATCGTGGAATGTGCTTTCTTTTCAATTCAAAGTGACAGTCTCAGTGAATGGTAAGACACAAATCATTATCCCACGTAAAAACTGTCAGGTGTCACATTGAAGTACAAGTCATACTTAAAACTCAGCTCGCCAACTTTTTGAATTGTTCCATACTCATCTAGAACGCATTTTCCGTTTCAGTGGACAAAGAACCAATGCGGTAAACAGTTCTAAGCATGGAGTACGAGTACTTGAAGGGACAAAAGCGAAATTTTTTTACCACAAAGAACTTTACTCATAATTATGCCAACTATCCATTCGTAGTATTGGTTTTGCAATTTATTTACATACAATAATATTATTTACTTGTAAATATGTAAACAGCAATTGTCATAAATGCTTTCATCGATAGCCATCGATTTCTTTTACCTTTTGCTGATTGCTCCGATGGTTAATCATCAGCTTCTACGTCGCACAGATTTTAACGGTCGCGTTGGAGGGCTATGATTTTCATGTGGGGGCACGTTTAACTGTTGTTGTAGGGTTTATTTATAAATACTCATCGAGAATGCTAATAACGTATGTACATACATACATATTAATTAATAATAAAACTACTGAGGCACACAAAGAAATTCGAGAAAACGATTTTATTCAAGGAAGTCACATTGATTATTTCTAGCGAGGAGCTTGGGGTTTCATTAATGCATTTTACAGCTTCTGCAACCCAATTGTCAACCTCACTTAAGCGAGAGGAATAATGTTACAAATATGAATGTATCATACACATACATACTTAGCAAGCAAGGCTCTGACGACCCAAAGTTCTTCATGGAATCAGCAGGTGGACTAGTACCTTAATTGTGCTTTTGATGGAACAAACCGGATATATATCCGGAAAAGAAGCATCAACATCGATAATACTCTCCAAAACCTTCGGACAGTGTCCTTATCGCTACAAGAACATTATTTCTAGCGATTCGAAAATTTTATAGAGTCAAAGCTGGTAGATGAGAGATGAGATCAACACGATCTTCTCGTGAGAAAAAAAAATTTAAAATAATCTAGAAAAAAATCCTCACGAAATTTTAAATAGCTAAAACTTGACTATAAGCAGGACCGAAACCGTAACCGCACTGAAAGCAGAGCCGAAAATGGAAAATGGATAGGAACTAGGACCCAAACCAGAATCGACAGGGTATAGAAACCCAAACTTTAGGTGAAAGTAGACTGAACCCAAGACCCAAACCGTGACCGGACTGCAACCAGAACCGAAATTGGGTGGAAACCGGGACTAAAAGTGAAACCGGAAATAATAACGGATAGACACCAGAGCCGAAAGCGGATAGGAAATAGTTTCCAAACAGTAGCCGGACTGAAACCAGAACCGAAAAGGGGTAAAAACCGGGACGCAAACTGAAGCCGCACTGAAATCAGAACCGAAAACGGACAGATCCGTGATCCAAACTAAAAAGGGAAACGAAAAACGACAGAAACCGAGACCTGAGCCGGAATCGTACTGAAACCTCCTGAGGCGAGAATGGACAGGGTCCCAAATCGGAGCCGCAACCGGAGCCAAAACTGTAGCCGAAACCGTAACCGCATATATATCGTGCTAAGCAAAGTTTGAAGCGAGGCTAAAAGATGAGATATTTTTAGCTTATGGCGAATTTACTTGATACTCACATTCGGAATTTTATTTTATTTGCCCGAAATGGAGGTTAATGAAGGAAAATAGCAAAAAAAGAACACACAAAAGAACAAACGAAAAAATCCGAAAATTTTTCTACCGAATTTTCCGGGCGAATTGGGATAGCCATTTCAAAAACAGTCAAAGTTGGTGCGACCAATACTCTTCTACCCTGTCAGCGTATGGTGGACGGCTCTCGATATTGAATCTAATATGAGCAAAGAAACAAAGATTCAGCGGATGGTGGCTATGCTTACTTGCGGTGCCCTCTCCTCCACTACTAAACCTCTTGCGCCCATACTATTTCTTTTCCCTACTGACCTTTATGAGAAATATTCTGCCACCTGTAACGCGGCTAGGCTCGAAGCAATCGAACCTTGGAAGGACTGCAGGTTTGAGCATGCCCAGATCCTGAAGCAAGTCCCCGATACATTCTTGAAGCTAGACCAATACTCTTCTATTGGTGCGACCAATACTCTTCTACCCAGTCAGCGTATGGTGGACGGCTCACGATATTGAATCTAATATGAGCAAAGCAACAAAGGTGCAGCGGATGGCGGCTATGCTTACTTGCGGTGCCCTCTCCTCCACTACCAAACCTCTTGAGCCCATACTTTTCCCTACTGACCTTTATGAGAAATATTCTGCCCCCTGTAACGCGGCTAGTATCAACGCAATCGAACTTTGGAGGGAATGCAGGTTTGAGCATTCCCAGATCTTGAAGCAAGTCCCCGACACATTCTTGAAGCTAGAACACAACATACCGTCCCCTTGCTGGGATAACAAACTTTCCACAATCATCACGGAGAGGAGCAAGTGGGCAAATTGCATTTAGCTGGGAAGCCAAGAAATCCTCGTCTTCACGGACGGCTCTAAACTGAACAACAGAGGTGGCAGCGGCATATTCTCAAGGAAGCACAATTTAAATAAGATCCTAGCTTACCAGACCACTGCAGTGTTTTTCAAGCTGAGTTTATAGCTATCTGGCAAGCTACTCTCTATCTAATTAATCTGCTGGTGACTAACTCTATTTCTATTTTTTCCGACAGCCAAACTACCATAAACTCCCTGCAATGTAGTTATACATCATCGCTAGTAGTGTTAAAGTGCAAGGAAGCGCTAAACAAGCTAGCTGATAAGTGCAACCTGAGCAAAACATGGGTGCACAGTTACATCCCGAAAAGCTGCGCTCTTGATGAGATAGCAAGGGAAGGCACCAGCTTGCAAACAATCATCTCTGCTGGCTGCGTGAATCCACCTCTAAATACTTTGAAGCATTGGCTGCGATCACAATTCACGGAACAAGCTGGATATCCAGACAAATCTGGCCCAAGCTAAACGAAAAGAAGTCATACTTCTCAATCGGCTCTCTATTAGCCCAATATTGAGTATTCTAACAGGCCACTAATTTATGGGCGCCCATAGTGCTCATATGGGCCTGCAACCAAATGACTTTTGCCGCAGCTGCATTATATATGCCATTGTCCCGCCCTGTCAAAAATCAGGTACCGATGTACACACAGACACTTCTTTGGTTGATTTGTGGAGCTAGGATCCAGGGCTCCTTGGTAGTTTCACATCGGGCCACAATGGCTTACGTGTGTCTCCGCAACCTAACGTAACCTTGATTTTGTTAGCCAGTGTAATAATTTAGGCGAGGTTGCCTTTCATATTTCGTCGCAGCTATTTCGGTTTAGTCTACCGCTTCGTGATCGGTTGAGCCTAGCTATTATAAATCATATAAGCTTACCGATCTTTGTACATGTGCTTAGTATTATAAGCTTCAACTTAGTCAGTTAGCTTATAATCAAGATGACATTACTATAAGAAGTCGGAGAATTAGTTTGTCCGTGCCTGTACCAGCTCACAGAGGATGATGAATCCAAAACTTGTACACATTTTGCTTTCACTACTAACCGCGGAGAGTATGTTTCAGTCGGGATTCGATCCGGTCAGATGGAAATGAGTTTGGTACCATCCGCGCTGGAAAAAAAAGTTCACAAATTTCTAATTGAGGATATTAACCGAGCACGTAAATATGCTGTGGACATGCGCTCGTGCATATTCTGTAACATTTTATACCTTTTATGAAAATGAAATGGTATATTAAGTTTGTCACCAATCTCAAAATTGTTCGTCCTTAAGGTACACCGAAATGATCAGGATGACAAGCTGAGTTGATTTAGCCATATCCGTTTGTCTATCTTTACGTCTGTTTATTTGAACGCAAACTATTCCTTCAATTTTTGAGATATCTTGATAAAATTTTGTGAGCTGGCATACTTGAGTGTCCGATTGATCATTTTTCGGACCCGACCGGATCGGACCACTACAGCAGATAACTCCCATACAACCGATTTTTCAAAAAAGAGTGTTTTTGTCATTTACTGCCCTTTTTAGCAGCTAGAAGATCGAAATTTCACAGGATGATTACAAAAAGGCGAACATTGTTGTCTGAAAAAATTGTCAAGATCGGTCATATATCCCATACAACCGGTTGTTCATATAAGAGATTTGACGTAATTTCTTTTTAACCGCTATAAGCTTAAAATTTTTCCAGATGCTTACAAAAAAAAAAAGCAATTAAAGGCGTGACAGCCTCTGAAGAAATTTTCTGTTTCGATTTGCGTTGCCCTCCTTTTTTTTTTAAATTGACCGCCGACTCCGAACGACATCTGCAAGCCTGCAAGATGAGTTTTCACTGAGAAGCTTTTCATGGCAGCAATACACTCAGTGTGCGTGTCAATTACTACCGCCCCCGCTAGAAAAGACATTTTTCTAATTGCTAAATTTGATATTGCTTTGTCCGGGGCGTGAACCCAGGATCTTCGGTGCGGTAAGCGGTAACGCAACTATTACACCACAGTGCCCGCAGTTGCTTACAAATACGACATATATTATTGTCTGAAAAAATCGTTAAGATCGGTCGTATATACATATAATGTACATATATCCCAAACAACTGATTGTTCAGATTTTATGAATTTTCGAAATTTCAACATCATTCATTTCAGCTCCATTCATTAAAGGTATGAAGTCTTCGGCACAGCCGAAGGCAGTACCGCCGTTATTTGTTTACATTATAAAACACATTACTTGAGAAGGCGTACTCGACCAAATAAGAAGAAGATAAACAATCGGCCCAAGCAACAATTGTACCGTAAAAATTCTGTTATTATCAAATTTACTGGCGTCCAAAATGATAAAAATAAACCAAATACGAATTAAATTGAATGAGCCTGAAATTGTCAATCTAGTGAATGAACGCATACGTATGTATGTATGCATATATTTATCATTGTATATGTACACTACCCTGCAGAAAATCGTGCGATTTATCCCGAAGCAGAGCGGTCTGCGACTGAACTCTTTTGCCCACATTGGGCTATAATAGATCCCCTCTAGCCCGTTTTGGGTATATTTGGCGTCAGTCAGTTTGAGATTTATGTAGCCAATTGAAAAAAAAAAAACCAACAGAAACGAAATAAGTAAAATAAAAAGATTAAATTTGAATGAATAGAATTATTTAAGAACAAGTAAGGATGGGACTGTCTTCGGCTGTGCCGAAGACTTCATACCTTTCATGAATGGGGCTGAACAATAATTTTATCCCGTTCTTAATCTCCAAATAATGCGCTGTATAAGATAAGAATTATATAGTGAACAGATGTAGATAACTAACAGATTTTTAAGATAAATATAAAATAAACAAGTAAGGACGGACTGTCCTCGGCTCTGCAGAAGACTTCATACCTTTCATTAATGGGGCTGAACAATAATCTTATCCCATTCGTAATCTCCAAATAATGCGCTGTATAAGATACGAAATATATAGTGAACAGATGTACATACCTAAACTAATTTAAGATAAATATAAACAAGTAAGGAAGGCTAAGTTCGGGTGTAACCGAACATTACATACTCAGTTGAGAGCTATGGAGACAAAATAAGGAAAATCACCATGTAGGAAAATGAACCTAGGGTAACCCTGGAATGTGGTTGTATGAAATGTGTATCAAACGGAAGGTATTAAAGAGTATTTTAAGAGAGAGTAGGCCATAGTTCTATGGATGGACGCCATTTAGGGATATCGCCATAAAGGTGGACCAGGGCTGACTCTAGAATTTGTTTGTACGATATGGGTATCAAATGAAAGGTGTTACTGAGCATTTTAAGGGGGAGTGGGCCTTAGGTCTATCGGTGGACGCCTTTTCGAGATATCGCCATTAAGGTGGACCAGGGGTGACTCTAGAATGTGTTTGTACGATATGGGTATCAAATGAAAGGTGGTAATGAGTATTTTAAAAGGTAATGGGCTTTAGTTCCATAGGTGGACGCCGTTTCGAGATATCGCTATAAAGGTGGACCAGGGGTGTCTCTAGAATGTGTTTGTACGATATGGGAATCAAATGACAGGTGTTACTGAGCATTTTAAGAGGGAGTGGGCATTAGGTCTATAGGTGGACGCCTTTTCGAAATGTCACCATTAGGGTAGGCCAGGGGTGACTCTAGAATGTGTTTGTATGATATGGGTATCAAATGAAAGATGGTAATGAGTATTTTAAAGGGGAGTAATCCTTAGTTCTATAGGTGGACGCCTTTTCGAGATATCGCCATAAAGGTGGACCAAGGGTGACTCTAGAATGTTTGTACGATATGGGTATCAAACGAAAGGTGTTACTGAGCATTTTAAGAGGGAGTGGGCATGAGGTCTATAGGTGGACGCCTTTTCGAGATATCGTCATTAGGGTGGGCCAGGGGTGACTCTAGAATGTGTTTGTACGATATGGGTATCAAACGAAAGGTGTTACTGAGCATTTTAAGAGGGAGTGGGCATTAGGTCTATAGGTGGACGCCTTTTCGAGATATCGCCATTAGGGTGGGCCAGGGGTGACTCAGAATGTGTTTGTACGATATGGGTATCAAACGAAAGGTGTTACTGAGCATTTTAAGAGGGAGTGGGCATTAGGTCTATAGGTGGACGCCTTTTCGAGATATCGCCATTAGGGTGGGCCAGGGGTGACTCTAGAATGTTTGTACGATATGGGTATCAAACGAAAGGTGTTACTGAGCATTTTAAGAGGGAGTGGACATTAGGTCTATGGGTGGACGCCTTTTCGAGATATCGCCATTAGGGTGGGCCAGGGGTGACTCTAGAATGTTTGTACGATATGGGTATCAAACGAAAGGTGTTACTGAGCATTTTAAGAGGGAGTGGGCATGAGGTCTATAGGTGGACGCCTTTTCGAGATATCGTCATTAGGGTGGGCCAGGGGTGACTCTAGAATGTGTTTGTACGATATGGGTATCAAACGAAAGGTGTTACTGAGCATTTTAAGAGGGAGTGGGCATTAGGTCTATA
The DNA here is from genome assembly GCF_040869045.1 of Eurosta solidaginis. Lineage (NCBI taxonomy): Eukaryota > Metazoa > Arthropoda > Insecta > Diptera > Tephritidae > Eurosta > Eurosta solidaginis. The sequence goes on along the minus strand of NC_090321.1, from coordinate 40,920,656 downwards.
GGTGGACGCCTTTTCGAGATATCGCCATTAGGGTGGGCCAGGGGTGACTCAGAATGTGTTTGTACGATATGGGTATCAAACGAAAGGTGTTACTGAGCATTTTAAGAGGGAGTGGGCATTAGGTCTATAGGTGGACGCCTTTTCGAGATATCGCCATTAGGGTGGGCCTGGGGTGACTCTAGAATGTTTGTACGATATGGGTATCAAACGAAAGGTGTTACTGAGCATTTTAAGAGGGAGTGGGCATTAGGTCTATAGGTGGACGCCTTTTCGAGATATCGCCATTAGGGTGGGCCAGGGGCGACTCTAGAATGTGTTTGTACGATATGGATATCAAATTAAAGGTATTAATGAAGGTTTTAAAAGCGAGTGGCCCTTAGATGTATATGTGAAGGCGTTCTCGCGATATCGGCCAAAATGTGGACCAGGTGATCCAGAAAATCATCTGTCGTGTACTGCTAATTTATTTATATATGCAATACCACTAACAGTATTCCTGCCAAGATTCCAAGGGCTGTTGATTTCGCCTTGTAGAACTTTTTCATTTTCTTCTACTTAATATGGTAGGTGTCACACCCATTTTACAAAGTTTTTTCCAAATTTATATTTTACGTCAATAAACCAATCCAGTTACAATGTTTCATCCCTTTTTTCGTATTTGGTATATAATTATGGCATTTTTTTTCATTTTTCGTAATTTTCGATATCGATAAAGTGGGCGTGGTTATGGTCGGATTTCAGCAATTTTTTATGCCAAGGTAAAGTGAGTTCAGAAAAGTACGTGACCTAAGTTTAGTAAAGATATATCGGTTTTTGCTCAAGTTATTGTGTTAACGGCCGAGCGGAAGGACAGACGGTGGACTGTGTATAAAAACTGGGCGTGCCTTCCACGGATTTCGTCCATTTTCACAGAGAACAGTTACCGTCATAGAATCTATGCCCCTACCAAATTTGAGAAGGATTGGTAAATTTTTGTTCGACTTATGGCATTAAAAGTATTATAGACAAACTAAATGAAAATGGGCGGAGCCACGCCCATTTTGAAATTTTCTTTTATTTTTGTATTATGTTGCATCATATCATTACTGGAGTTGAATTTTGACTTAATTTACTTATATACAGTGAAGATATTAAATTTTTTGTTAAAATTTGAGTTTTAAAAAAAAAAATTTTTAAAAAGTAGGCGTGTTCTTCATCCAATTTTGCTAATTTTTATTTATAACATATATAGTAATAGTAGTAACGTTCCTGCCAAATTTCATCATGATATCTTCAACGACTGCCAAATTACAGCTTGCAAAACTTTTAAATTACCTTCTTGTAAAAGTGGGCGGTGCCACGCCCATTGTCCAAAATCTTACTAATTTTCTATTCTGCGTTATAACGTCAACCCATCTACCAAGTTTCATCGCTTTAACCGCCTTTGGCAATGAATTATCGCATTTTTTCGGTTTTTCGAAATTTTCGATCGGTTGTATGTGATATATATTATATATAGCTCCGATCGACATGATTTTTTCATGAAATCTTCTTTGATATATTAGAATAAATATCACCAAGTTTAACGTTTTTATATCGGAAATTAAGGGAGAAATTGCCAAAAATCTTTCTATCTGAACGATCGGTTGTATGGGATATATACTAGATATAGCTCCGATCAAAGTGATTTTTTCAAAACCAATACGAAAAAAAGTTATAAATATTGTATTAAATTTAAAATCTGTAATATTTCCCGTACGAGTATAAAGAGGACTTGTCCGACAGTGCCCATAGGCGCAAAGAGAATCCGTCCGACAGTACCCGCAGGGGTACAAAGGAGACGCGTCGAACAGTACCCGTAGGGGTATAATGGAGAGTAGAGGATCTGTCCGACAATACCCATAGGGGTACAAAGAGGGCGTGTCGAACAGTACTCAAAGGGGTATAAAGAAGAAGTGTCGAACAGTACAAAAAGGATCTGTCGGACAGTACCCGCAGGGGTATAAAGAGAACCAGTTCGACACTACCCGTTCTGGCATAAACAGGTACATGTGGTCTCTCTATAGGACATGCTCAAACAAAAGGGATCACTCCAACCCAGATCAGAACTGGCTATAGTCGCATATTCCTTTGCGACTCATCCCGGATACATACTAGACTAATCGCATTTTTTGCAGGGTATTTATTTATATGTACGCATATTTGTATATATCCACTAGTTATATTTAAAAATTGAATTATACGATAATTTTGTGATACATACACTTACTTACATAGATTAATCAGGCTATAGTCTGTAGGCAATATATCCAGCTCTGGACAGGTGCGTTTCGACTACTTTCAGAACCCCAACAAGTTGGAAATTTGTGCATATCTTTTTTACTCAAATAACTGTGGAAATTGAGCCGAGAGTGTTAGTTTGGCCGGCATTTATTGAATCCAGTTGGATAGATAGCATCACGGGGTATTAAAACAGTTAATCCATAAGTATGTAAACATTCATAGCACATAGTTAATTATGCATATTGTTATGATGTTTTATTTAACTCATATATGTAGATGCTGAGCACATAGCTGCCGGATTTTACTGTATCTCATTTAATTGTCTAATTCACTGAGAGTCCAATGCACTTTGACACAGAGGAATATATCAACATTTTTTTCTTATCTTCATTATGAAGTGAGTGTAAAGCAATAAAAAAAGCTTTCGTAAAAAAAGTGTAAACACAGTGTAAATGACCGGATAAGCTAGTTAATCAGAAAAAGCTGTTTGCTGTTTAGTTATAACGCAAGAGTTCCATTTTACAAAAACTCAAGATATGACCAAAACATTTATATATTTCATTACTTCCATGGCGCCATCTAACCCAAAGAAGAAGCGTCTGGCGCGCCTTGTTGAACGTGAAGTAAGTAAGGATTGACACGAACCCTTCTTCGTAAAATATAGAAAGAAGGCTATAAAACTCTTATAATTGAAAATATGTATGGAAATGTCGTTTCAAAAAAGTGTATGACCTTTGTATTGTTTAAAAATAAAATAATTAAAAAAAATTTTTTTTAAGTTAAACGGTTTTATTGAAAACAATACTTACATGAAATAATAATAATACTAAAAGCTATAAAATAATTAGGTAGGTCCTAGGTACTAGTCATCACACTCCTCATCAATCTAGGGCGTTGATCAGACAATTAAATAAAAACGTTGGGCGCGTGAAATTTCTAAAAAATGTGAGGCTTAGCATAACCTGATTAAGGTTCAGTTGGTCTTATATATATGACTATCAATAGAAATTTGACGCGTCCAACGCTTTTATCTAATTGTCTGATCAACGCTCTAGATTGATGAGGAGTGTGATGACTAGTACCTAGGACCTACCTAATTATTTTATAGCTTTTAGTATTATTATTACTTCATGTAAGTATTGTTTTCAATAAAACCGTTTAACTTAACAATTTTTTTTAAATTATTTTATTCTCAAGTGTTTAGTCTTTATTTAATTGCCTATTATTTCTTATTCTATTAAGCTCATTTAGCAAGTCATTATTACAAGGCCTCTTTCCTGACAATTTGTTACAATCTAAGTCCTGAATACATAATCCTTCCAAAGATTTTACTCGACTCTGTGCCACGTATGCTTGTCCCTCCTCCAACTCCAAAATATTTTGATGTCACTTCTACCGGACTGTATGTATTATTTGTTCCAAATATGAGCCAAATCGGACCACAAATACGATTTTTGTGAATATCTCGATCCTTGCGCCACCCAGCGGCGATTTTTTTTCTTATTATTGCATTGTCATCGGGTTCTGAACTATATTCCAAGTTTCAAGCTTGTAGCTTATCGGGAAGTTACTTAAATTTCAATTACAAAATTCATGCCAGCCAGCCAACCAGCCATCCGACCAACCAGCCTGTCAAGTCAAGCTAAATAAAACTGTTTAATAAAAATGATTATAATCTAAAAGTTTTTTAAACAACGCTCGCAAGGCGGCTCTCTTCTGCCCAAATAACATTTGGGTGTCCCTTGTTTTATTGAGGAAAAATTGACGAAAGGATTTAACCGCAGAAGAAGAAGAAAAAAAATAGTGCAATCACTTTTTTCAACGTTTTCTGCAGACCTGTATACTAAGCTTTAATATGATAAATTTGATAATAGAGATTTACTAACATACTTAAGTGGCTAAAGTACTTTAAATATGCAATTAAGCAGAATGACATGGTGTTGAACTTCACTAAAATTGTTGTATACACAAAATTTGTATAAGATTTTTTTATACTCAGTTGAGCAGAGCTCACAGAGTATATTAACTTTGATTGTATAACGGTTGGTTGTACAGGTATAAAGCAATCGAGATAGATATAGACTTCCATATATCAAAATCATCAGTATCGAAAAAAAATTTGATTGATCCATGTCCGTCCGTCCGTCCGTCCCTTAACACGATAACTTAAGTAAATTTTGAGGTATCTTGATGAAATTTGGTACGTAGGTTCCTGGGCACTCATCTCAGATCGCTATTTAAAATGTACGATATCGGACTATAACCACGCCAACTTTTTCGATATCGAAAATTTCGAAAAACCGAAAAAGTGCGATAATTCATTACCAAAGACGGATAAAGTAATGAAACTTGGTAGGTGAGTTAAACTTATGACGCAGAATAGAAAATTAGTAAAATTTTGGATAATGGGCGTAGCAGCGCCCACTTTTAAAGGAAGGTAATTTAAAAGTTTTGCAAGCTGTAATTTAGCAGTCGTTGAAGATATCATGATGTAATTTGGCAGGAACGTTACCCTCATTACTATATGTATGCTTAATAAAAATTGCCAAAATCGGGGAACGGCCACGCCCACTTAAAAATAATTTTTTTTTAAGTCAAATTTTAACAAAAAATTTGATATCTTTACAGTATATAAGTAAATTATGTCAACATTCAACTCCAGCAATGATATGGTGCAACAAAATACAAAAATAAAAGAAAATTTCAAAATAGGCGTGGCTCCGCCCTTTTTCATTTAATTTGTCTAGGATACTTTTAATGCCATAAGTCGAACAAAAATTTACCAATCCTTGTGAAATTTGGTAGGGGCTTAGATTCTAGGACGCTAACTCTTTTCTTTGAAAAAGGGCGAAATCGGTTGAAGCCACGCCCAGTTTTTATGCACAGGCGACCGTATGTCCTTCCGCTCGGCCGTTAACACGATAAATTGAGCAAAAATCGATATATCTTTACTAAACTCAGTTCACGTACTTATCTGAACTCACTTTGTATTGGTATAAAAAATGGCCGAAATCCGACTATGACCAGGCCCACTTTTTCGATATCGAAAATTACGAAAAATGAAAAAAAAATGCCATAATTCTATACCAAATACGAAAAAAGGGATGAAACATGGTAATTGGATTGGTTTATTGACGCAAAATATAACTTTAGAAAAAAACTTTGTAAAATGGGTGTGGCACCTTCCATATTAAGTAAAACAAAATGAAAAAGTTCTGCAGGGCGCGATCAAAAGCCCTTGGAATCTTGGCCGGAATACTATTCGTGGTATTACATATATAAATAAATTAGCGGTACCAGACAGATGATGTTCTGGGCCACCCTGGTCCCCATTTTGTTCGATATCTCGAAAACGCCACATATACAACTACCACCACTCCCTTTTAAAACCCTCATTAACACCTTTCATTTGATACCCATATCGTACAAACAAATTCTGGAGTCACCCCTGGCCCACGTTTATGGCGATATCCCTAAATGGCGTCCACCTATAGAACTATGGCCCACTCCCTCTTAAAATACTCTTTAATACCTTCCATTTGATACACATTGCATACAAACACATTCCAGGGATACCCCAGGTTCATTTCCCTACATGGTGATTTTCCCTTATTTGGTCTCTCAGCTGAGTATGTAATGTTCGGTTACACCCGAACTTAGCCTTCCTTACTTCTTTTGCTTTACTTTCAAATATACATATGTACATTAGGGTGGTCCCTATAAATCAATTACATAAACGATTTTTTCCAGTCTTATCCCTTAAGCCGGTAATACCTATGTTCAAAATATCACACATAAATGTTTGCGCTATATGGTTACTCAAAAAATTAATATACATTCGATAATGCCAAATTTGACGATATCACATATAAATTTCGGTCCCGATTGGAAACGATCAAGGCACGTTGTATAAGTATACAAACTCATGTTACACTAGAAAGAGTCAATATATTGAAATCTTAACTCTAACCATTGTTTAACCACTGTTCGACATCAGTGTGGTAGATCTACCACATACACGGTTAGAAATTTTAGCCTAGATTTTCAACCATTCATCGGTTTAGGCTGCTCTTTGAAACCTTTTGGTACTAAATTGGAAACCTCACAATTTTCTAATGTGTTCTTTAGTTTTATTCAGTTTCAATTTAAAACTTATTTGAACAATATGAAAAGTCCTATAATTGTTTTAAAGTAAAACCAAAAAAGTTTCAAAAATCTAAAAATAGAAACTTATATACACATCTGGTCTAAAAACAAATCACAATAATTTAAACTTAGTACTGAAAATTTAAAAATAAAAAGTTTCATTTGTGCAAAGTGCTGTAAGTCCTAGATTATTTTTCGAAATACTTTGTTGTACATATGTATGAGGTGTTATGATATGTTTTCTTACAAAGATGTGCTAGTTCAGTAGGTAGAGAAAGCTACTTGAATCCGTAGTACGCAGCTTCGAAGCTAGGCCACCGCCCATTACATTTTTCCTTTTTCTATAACTGCAAGTGTAGACCTCTTCAGTTTCAAATTTAAACCCAGTTTGTGCATTCCTTTCAGGAAGACCGGTTCAATCTATATCTAAAACCAAATTTGGGTTGGTCGTATATGTAATGCCTACAAACAAATTTTCAAATTTAGGCCCGAACTATTAACCGCGTACTTCAAGAACTTCCCTTTCTACCTCATATAAAAGGTTAAAAAGAAATAAATACTTGACACTATTTTCCTCCTACATGTTTTTTGCCGACTCTGAACTGGAGTTGCACGGCAGAGAAGCTCCTCATGGCAGAAATATATTCGGAGTGTCTATCAAACCCAAGCCTAGAGGCAACCCCGCTTAGAAAATCTGTTTTCTAAGTGATCAACTTTTATTTTATTTATTTTTTATGTTGCTTTTCTCGGAACTTGAACCCAGGACCTTCGGCGCGGTAGGCGGAGCACGCTACCACCACACCACGGCGGTGAAAAGACTCCACATGATAGGGAGAAAATATTATTTAAAAAGTTCTTTAATGCTTTTTTAGAGATCTACCACGGTATTTTGTTAAAATTGACCACCAAATTTGTTTTGAAAGTGGCAACACTGTTCGACACTACTCAACCAGCTCCAAACGGACCAAGTTTTGTATGTGATATTTTTGACGCAGGAATTACTATCTGAAGGCGTGTACCTGAAAAAACAAATTGCTTGTTTCATTTATAATGACCACCCTAACATATACGCGGACCTTACGTTAGGGAGGTACACATACATACATTTAATTTTTTTCTAGTGTTTTGGAAATGTTGTCCAAGACACCGACAGAAATGGGCTTTCAAAGACACAAATTTTGATTTCATTACTAAAGGGTGTCTTATTTTTGATGTTTCATACATAGAGTAATACGATAGAAATGGTCCTCCTTCAAGCTATGTCAAATATATACTAATGACATCTGTCTATATTGACTTTGACAACTTAGCGCATCGCAAGTTGAAAGTTTATACACTGTCGGATGGTGCGCCCAAAGTCCACTAATTTGTTTCATTACCAAACGGAAAAAGCTAATAAATTACCAGGACCTCTCTTATGAAACAGCTCTGCTTTCTTGGCAAATACTAGAAGTTTTCTAGAGCCCAAAGTAATTTTTTAGATTTTTGAATCTTTTTGGCTTCGTTTAAAGTTTCTTTTTTTTTAACATTTTGGATTTTATTTTAAATCAATTCTGAGAGTTAAGCCTTATTGGTCAATACAGTTTTATTATAACTCGAATAAAATTAAAAAAGGAAGTAGAAATTGAGAAAATTCCGACTGGGATCGAAAAAGTTCGAAAAATTGCCTAAACTGATGAATGGTTTAAGATTTTGGATCAAACATTCAATCGTGTATGTTTTGGAAGCTAATTCCGAAAACGGGGAAATTACTTTTTGCTTATGGCTCAATCCATCTATTTGAAATGGCTACAAACCTGCTTGGCAAATAAAAAAATGCAATCATAGAGATATACAGAAGACAGAAAAATATTCATATATCAAATTTCAAAGCGAGTCCGACGTCAAAATTAAATACTTTTTTTCTGCCATCAGATTATTTTCTGACTTTTGACTTCTATCGGTTTCACACAGAAACTTAAAGGAATCACAATTTCGTTTAATGAAATAATTATTTTTCCTTTTCACACAGGGCCTTTTGCTTCATTAACGAGCATCTGTCAGCAGCCCAAAAAATATTGTGACGTATATTAGGGGCACTAAGTGATACTCACATCACTAGTCTGATGCTAAGTAAATGAAGGCACAACAACAATAAAGCAGGCAGTCACTTGTGTCTACATAAACGAATCAATCATTATGTCTACACATATGTACGTACACGCAGCGGAGAGAGACGCACAAACACATGCATATATCTTATCTGAGATACTCCCAAAAGTAGGCAATCGTCTGTGGAAGTATCACTCACATATATACGCGCATGGGCTATGCGAGAAGCTATAAAAATCGCGCATCTGTAGTTATAGCTGAGAAATTTATAGCTGGTAAACAAAAAGCAAATTTTAGAAATAGAAACGCCTAGAAATATGTCAACGAGGAAACCAAAGAGTATAAAAGCAGCAGCTCAGGCAGACGAATCAGTTTGATTTAAGCACGCTATCTGTCGAGCAGTGGAAGTGTTATTGTGAAGTAATTTAATAAAGGCCATTTTGCATTATTGAATAGTGGAGGTATTTATTCAACAGTTTAGTTATTCGAACGTTAGTAGATTGCAAATAAGCGGAATTGCACTAAATTCGTTACAATATTATGCTTTTTGCAATAAATTGTTAAAATGGATTAAATAAAACACATTAATTTTTGTTACAAATGCTGCAGAAATAAAAATTTCATTATTCTGATATTTATTTTTCTTAATTTATTGAAAATAATTTATTTTTGATTGTCAATTGCATTATCCTGTTTTTTAGTTTTCTTAAATTATTGAAAATAATTTATTTTTGATTATAATTTGTTGCATTAAAAATAGAATCCGGAACACCAAGCACTACAGTCTACATCTTTCACTCCATTAGGCATTCAATAAAGCAATAATGAGATAATTAAGTATTTGAATGTTGTATGGAAGATTGAGTACATTAAGAGCTTTAATGTAGAAAACATGACTAATTATTTCATTAAGCCTCTGTCTGGAATTGGCATTATGAATTTTAATTGATAAATTTTGCCTTGTTGAAAAAAATACTATCTGCCTAATGTTGAACAATAAAACAGAGGCATTTTTGGTTTTTTCCATATTCTTTAGAGAACATTTTCTCCTGCTCGTAATTTCGGTGTCCTCGGTAATATTTGTTTTGCACCAGAGTTACTATTTTTTTCAGCCCACCCTATGATGTGAAATTAATCTATGCTCTCTAAGTGCTAATGACATTTGTAAGCCCAAATGCTCTATCTAAATCTTAAATTTATTCATTTACTTGGTGTTATCTAGCTGCCACTACAATTGTCCAATTCAACGCTCATTAAATGAATAGACTTTATTAGATTAACAAGTGAATCTCATAACTTGTATCCCAACCACTTGGTTCAATCCCCAAATTACTAACCGCTTACACCCGGATATTATTTGGAGTATTTAGAATATTAGACTCTAATTAAAAAAGATTGTCTGCCTTTAACCCCTCATCATCCATATTCTACTATTACTTCACATTTCCTAGGGGTATAAGTCCATTTATTTCAATCAGTTGTCAGATTCTATTCCCCTCAAATAGTACCTCTATGAAAATAAATTTTTGACTAGCTTTTGAAAGCCCAGCGATAAAAAGGGTAATTGTTTTAAGAGCGAATATAAGCGAAACTTATGAACATATTCGTAAAAGTACGGTAAAAAATAAAACGGCAGTAAAGGCTGGACTTATAATTTTTATTTAAAATATGGACACATCGACTTATACAATAAAACATGGAGTTATGGTTTTTCCTTAAGAAGCAGACATACCGGATTCGGAACAATTTCAGGATCACTTCGGTATTATTTTAGGAATAATTTCAAGAAAACTTCAAAACCATTTCGTGGCTGTTTCGATACAATTTTGGGGCATTTAAAGCTTCCTTTCGGTACCCTTGTGGATTTTTTAGGTAAACAACTTCAGTATAATTTCAAGACTATTTCGAAAGCGTTTCGAGATAGTTAGAGGATAACTTCAGAAACCTTTGGAGGCTATTTTGGAACCCATAATGGATAATTTTGGGATTATTTTGTGATCTTAATATTGTTCCGAATTGATCTGGAAATTATTTGGAAATGATTCCAAAAGTAGTGTCGAAATGTATCCGAAAGGATTCTTCAACTGTCCCAAAATATTCCCGAAACAGTTTCGAAATGATTTTGAAGTTTTCCTGAAATTATACCTAAAATAACAATGAAATTGTTCCGAATCCGGTATGTCTGTTTCTTATAGAAAAAAAACGATAAGACCAAATTTCACGGACGTTTTATTTTTTACCGTACTCTTACGAATATATTTATAAGTTTCGCTTCTACTCACTCCTAAAAAATGCACTTTTTATCATCGACCTTTCATATTACCTTAACTTGTACATATGTTTGTATGAATGTAACAGAAAAAAACTGTTACGGATACGCACCAGTGCCCGTCTTTAATACCCTTTGATGGTAAGGATATGTTTGCGTGTAATTGGTTGTTTTAACCGTTCGGAAAACTATGTAGTACCTATGCCATTTGCCATTAAGCTGGCGATTTTCTACTGCTTTGTTATTTATAAAAAAAAGCACAACATTTTAGAATATATTTATAACTATTTTGTACAAACGCGTGCCTTATGGAATATTTATAAAAAAACGGTTATCAATGAAAGGAAATATTTTCAAATTAATTATAAAACATCATTAATCTATTACACATCAATTAATTATCTCTTATCGCATAAAATTTATGTATATGTAAGAAATTTGTATAATATTTTAATTTAATTAATTTTTTCAGAATGGTTTGACCGATTTCGCTAATTCTTTCTTAGAGTTGTAACTCTGAACACAAATAGCGAATTGTGTTCGGGAAGGCAACCCGTAGATGGTTTATGTGAAGTTTCTTTCCTAGAAGTAGATCAGGTACCGATCTATTCTAACAAATTTTAGCCACGGTTTGATTTACCTGATATTTGGTATATAGGTAGCCCTTTGCCTAGATTAGTACCTACTTACGAATTTTTTTTCCGGGAAGTGAACTAGGAACCGATCTATTAGAACAAATAATATTCATGCTATGATTTTACTGAAATTTGGTATATAGGTAGCCCTTTTCCTAGACTAGTATTCACGATACTTTTTTTCCGAAAAGTAGACCATGGACCGATCTATTCGAAGAAATTCTACTCATGGTACGACTTCCCCGAAATTTTGTTCAGATTAGTATTAACGATACTTTTTTTTCCGAAATGTGGACCAGGGATCGACTGGGATTGGGACTAAGACTTGGACTAGGACAACGACTGAGACTGGAACTTGGACTTGGGCTGAGACAGGCTGAGACTTTATAGGAACTGTGACTGGAATAAGAAATGGAGAAGAGAAATGCAGGAAGGAAAAAGAGATAGGGTTAGACGAAGGCAGAGAGATATGGATAGATGAAGCTGAAAAGAAGTGAAAGAAAAGTTGAAGAGGGAGAAAGAGACACAGAGAAAGAGAAAAACAGATGGAGGAGTGAATAAAACGATAAGGAAATAGGAGGGGAGAGTATGAGGCAAGAACTTCTTAGCGTTATGCAGATAGACCAAAGTTAGGGCAGACCAACGCATGCCTATACTAATGTAATTTCCCAACCTTTGGTTTTACTTGTTTTGCCTCTTCGCTTTTGTTAAAATATTTTATAGCATTCATGTTATTTTAAGCATATTTTGCATTAAAAAAATGTTATATTTATAGCAGTAGGTTTTAAATACCCTGCAGAGAAAATGGGAGGCAGTCGCGCAAAACGGCAGTTTCGAACTACAACCTTGATGCCTACCTCCAAAAAGGGTTAACCCGATAAACAGCGGGACAGCAGTAGCCACACTCGTACCGATAGCGATTAAGTCCTAGTTATATGTAGAACCACCTACTGAGGACGGAAATTGCCATTTTGTAGGACAACACAATATCAAGTGTGTTAATTGAAAGCATTGCGGGGGGTGGGGGTGGAACTAGAACTCGTGCCTTCTCTCAATGCGAAAGTTCTGCGTTAGCGCGAAACTAGTGCGATTCGCTGCAGTGTAATAAACCTTAAGGCCTGAAATACACAAACTCTATTGCCACGTTGTCGCTATGACGCTCCAACTGCGTCATATATAAGAAGAAGTGCCTATGGAACAGCGCCTGCCCTAATTTGCCTCGCCGCCTTTTCAAGTGAGCAGCTATTATTATTATTTTTTTTTTTTATTGGAAGCAAGCATTGTAAACAAGTGCATAATCAACTTGGAATTCTACTAATTATTTATTATAAAATAAAAATAAATTGAATCATCGTAAGGAGTTGAAATATTTTGTGTGCTGAAAGTAAATATATTTTTATTTATTTTTTATTTAATTTATGAGTTAGAAAAAAAAAACAATTTAAATCTTAAATACTGTTAAACAAATTTTTAGAATTTAGATTTTTGTGTTTATTTAAATTTTATTTTATTACTAGAAGACCCGGCAGACGTTGTCCTGCCCTAAATTTGGCCTATATGCATACATTTTAATAAGTTTTTTCCGTCTGACTCTGCCCTTCCCCCCTTCACTTTTTCCTAATCCCTTTATTCACTCCTCCCTCCGTCTTTTTCGCTTCATCTATCTCCATCTTCGTCTCATTCTATCTCTTTTCCAATCTCCTTCTCTCTTTTCTCTTCTCTCAATTCCTTCTCATTCTTCTGCATCCCTTATTGCCTGTCCCAGAGGGTGGTATGTTTTTTTTTCCAGTCCCAGTCACACTCCGAGTCTCAGTCCCAGTCCTAGTCCTAATCCCAGGCCCAGTCCGTCTCTGGATAATATATTATTCTGTACTAAAGCACTCATCAACAGCTTTCATTTGATATCCATATTGTTTAAACACTGGGCATTCACTGGCCCACGTTTTGGCCTATATCTCGAGACTCTGTACGTCGATCGCAACCAAACCACCGCGTGAGGTTTACGCAACTTGTGTGAAAGTTTGAACAAAATCGACCGACGCATCTATTCAAAAACCGGCGACCAACTTACACATATTTTAGCCTTTCTTTTTATATATATAGATTTTTATTTTTCACACTTCACTATAATATTAAAACGAAATGCAGATTTTCGTTGCTTTTGAAATTCGGCTTAAAAATTGCATATGGAACAACTAAAGAACTCCTGAATTAAAAAAAATGTCTTAGTACCTGAAATCGCGGGCCCCTTCAGAATCCCCGGGCCCCCCTCTCGCCTGCTCTGGCGATGTGCTATACTGGATATCATTCGCTATAATATTTTTTATTGATAAGCAGGTTGTTTAATTAAACACCAAGCAATTACACGGAAGTATATCCGCACCAACTGAAAATATGAGTGCCACTGCGCATACGTAACATTTTATTATTACGTATAAACAAATAAAAAAAATTACAATAAAATAATATTGCGGCTATAAACTGAGATATAACCTATTCTATCTCTCAAGTTAGATCAAACTACACACGCGGTCCAAAACAAATTCAAAATCGGTTCAGTAGTTTAGGAGTCCATCGCGCCCGAAAATGTTGTGACACGTGTTTTTTATATATTAAGATTTGGCTTTTAGGATTTTTTTTGTGATACCGTGTCCACTGATGCCGAAATATATTTTTCCCACAAAAAAAGAAAAAAAACATGAAAAGGAAAGTATATTTGTGCATTTGACCGATTTAAAAAAAGTATAAAAACTAAAAAAGCTGCTAAATTGTTAAGCGAAAAATAAACAGTGGTACATTCATTGTTTCGCTTTCGCTATTATTGTCATGTTGGAACTCTATCGGAGCTCTCCTGGAGTCATGTCGGGATGATTTTGGGGACTCCCTCGGGGTCCTATCGGGGTAGTTTGAGGGTTATTCCGGGGCCTGTCTCGGGATCTACCCGGGGTTATTTGAGGAACCTTTCGAAATGATTTGATGGACTCTCTCATGGGGTCCACCCGGGTTCATCATTTGGGGGTCGTTTCGGGATGATTTTTAGGATGCTCTCGGGGTCCTCCCGGGGTTATTTGAGGATAATTTCCTGAGCTTTCTTTGGGTCCTCGCGGGATCATTCGTTGGTAGTTTCGGGATGATTTTCGGGACTCTCTTGTGGTCTACCCAGGTCTTCTCGGGATGATTTTGTTGACTCTTTTAGGGTCCTCAAGGGGTCATTTGGGCGTAATTTCTGGATGATTTTATCATTATGCCATATTTAGTTCGTATCGAAATCTATTATTTTATACATATTACTTTTACAAAATAATGTCGTTGACTCACATCTGCGAGGCGTGCGGTGACGGCTCACATGTTGTTTCGAGGTAACCATTTTTTTTTTTCTGAAACGGTCTAGTGTATGCTACATTTCATATATCAATTATCACATTTATTCAAAAGTGGTTCTCTTATCAACTGATCTCTGAATTACGTATAAACAAATAAAAAAAATTACAATAAAATAATATTGCGGCTATAAACTGAGATATAACCTATTCTATCTCTCAAGTTAGATCAAACTACACACGCGGTCCAAAACAAATTCAAAATCGGTTCAGTAGTTTAGGAGTCCATCGCGCCCGAAAATGTTGTGACACGTGTTTTTTATATATTAAGATTTGGCTTTTAGGATTTTTTTTGTGATACCGTGTCCACTGATGCCGAAATATATTTTTCCCACAAAAAAAGAAAAAAAACATGAAAAGGAAAGTATATTTGTGCATTTGACCGATTTAAAAAAAGTATAAAAACTAAAAAAGCTGCTAAATTGTTAAGCGAAAAATAAACAGTTAAGAACTTGCGCATAAATTCTACACCACTTATCGGTTAAACCAACTTTTCAAACTTTTTTGGCCTAGATTTAAAACTTCTCAATTCTTCGTTGCGATTTAAAATTTTATTTAGTTTAAAGCTTAAACTTAACTAGACTAGGAGATTTAAATCTCAAAAATTTTTAAAAACTAAACTAAAAAGAATAAAAAATCTAAGTTGAGACTTGCTGCTGAAAGTCCGGGGTACACCATTTGGTACACTTATAGGAGAGTACTTTCCAAAAAATAAAAAAAAAGTAGCTTATAGTATATTTGAGCTTATTCTCGCCCTCGTTAACTACGTTTGTGTTTTGACACATACTAGACAACTATGTAGTAATCTATAGCCAACATCCAGGGAGTTTTCTAGTTCCATATGACGCTTAGTTCTCACGGGAATGAGAAGCAGAGTTCGAGATATTTTCATAAGTTTGGACGGTTGAAGAGGACATGTCTCCAATCGGCTGCTGTGATCGTGCTTTTTTTAGTATTTTTTTTTTTTGGGGTACTCGTATTGCACAACTTTTGTTTTTTGCCTTTTTTCGGTTTGAAAGGATTTTTTTCCAATCCGCGATTGTTTTTGGTCCTGTTTGCGTATTCGTTAGTACTGCAGCGTATCCTTTCTAGGTTCCCTAACCGCCTCATAATGTCTGCGATGACATTGAACGCTTCCTTTCATTTTGTAGCTATAGCACCTTGGGCATTCATAGAAGATATGGTACTCAGCATAAGCGACTACCACGGTGACGAAACAATATCTGGGCTAGCAAAAATGGTACATTCATTGTTTCGCTTTCGCTATTATTGTCATGTTGGAACTCTATCGGAGCTCTCCTGGAGTCATGTCGGGATGATTTTGGGGACTCCCTCGGGGTCCTATCGGGGTAGTTTGAGGGTTATTCCGGGGCCTGTCTCGGGATCTACCCGGGGTTATTTGAGGAACCTTTCGAAATGATTTGATGGACTCTCTCATGGGGTCCACCCGGGTTCATCATTTGGGGGTCGTTTCGGGATGATTTTTAGGATGCTCTCGGGGTCCTCCCGGGGTTATTTGAGGATAATTTCCTGAACTTTCTTTGGGTCCTCGCGGGATCATTCGTGGGTAGTTTCGGGATGATTTTCGGGACTCTCTTGTGGTATACCCAGGTCTTCTCGGGATGATTTTGTTGACTCTTTTAGGGTCCTCAAGGGGTCATTTGGGCGTAATTTCTGGATGATTTTATCATTATGCCATATTTAGTTCGTATCGAAATCTATTATTTTATACATATTACTTTTACAAAATAATGTCGTTGACTCACATCTGCGAGGCGTGCGGTGACGGCTCACATGTTGTTTCGAGGTAACCATTTTTTTTTTTTTTTCTGAAACGGTCTAGTGTATGCTACATTTCATATATCAATTATCACATTTACTCAAAAGTGGTTCTCTTATCAACTGATCTCTGAATTATGTTCACATCAACACCAAAATACCAAGAAGAGTTCAAGGGCTATCGCCTGCAAACATATGTTGAACAGTATAAAAACTATTAAATATGTAACATTATCTTCTTCTTTTGATGAGTTATCAATGCCCTTTGAGACCTATTAACTACTTATGTTGATTATGTGTACGAGTGTGAATCTGTTGATGCTCTCCACGCTCAGTGACTACCGGTCAATGGCTATTCACTTTCAACTGGCATTGCATTCGTGGACGCGATAGCGAAAGTAACACATCTAGAATATTTCAGATAGCTAAGTTAATTTGGAAAAATAATTTAAAAGAGATACGTGAGTTCTAAGCTCGTCTAACTATTGCGCTAATATTACAGCTTATAAGTGAATGAAAACAATGCTGACTTTTCAAGTGTGCCGGTGTTGCTTGCGTGAGGATTCAACCTGCACGTATGGTATCTTTGATGGATCACCTATTGGAGGTGGTAGTGATGAGGATTTACGCACTGCCCTACTTAGTTGCGCGCCTAACTTACAACTTAAACGCAACGATGGTTTGACTGATGTGATTTGTGAAAGTTGTTTGTTATGTGTAAGGGACAGTTTATCCTTTCGGCGCCGTTGTGAAGAAAGTGAACGTGAGCTACAGCGACGTTATGCAGATACAGAACGTGCCATCGAAGAAGCATTACATCTCGTCAATTTGATTGACGCGAGAGGAGAGCAAGCGACGAGGGATACAGAGCACGTAAATGGTTTACAGCAAGTAAGCGAATTAGGTAAGCGAAAGATGAAAGTGCTTAAGTTGAAAATACATCAGCCTGATAAAAAGTAAATTTCCAATACCGTTATAGGTCCCACCGAGCTCGCTTTGTTGGACGATCTACTACAATTGGAAGAAGTCAATCTTGAACACTTGCAACAAAGTGAAGTGGCTGCAACACATGAAGACGGCAGCAAGAATCACACAAATAAAAGACTAACGCGTAAAGCTGTTAAAGATTTGCGCCCATTGCACAGTAAGACGGCATCAAATGACTTGCAGACGCCTGCTCACACTAACATACAGCAGCAACAAAACGACAGCCCGCAATCACCTCGACTAAACTATGATAGTTCAGACTCGAATAGTGAGAGCGTGTCAACGACACGCACGAAGCGCAGAAAAAAAGCACATTCCGGTACACCAAAATCGCTGCATCCCTGCCCAGAATGTGAAAAGAAGTTCACACGTAACTTTCAACTAAAATTACACATGATCTCCGTGCACAAACTGGGCGACGGCTTGTACGAATGTAATGAGTGTCATAAGACTTTCGCATCTCGACACAGTCTCACCTATCATCAGCGTTCGGTGCATTCGGATGAGCGTCCCTTTGCCTGTTCTCATTGTGATCGTCGTTTTGTGTTGCGCACACAACTTTCGTCGCACATGCGCATACATACTGGTGAAGCGAAACCGCGCATTTTCGAGTGTCTGGAATGTGGTAAGCGTTGGCCAACTAAATCGGATTTGCGCACTCATATGCGTTCGCATGTTACAGCGCAGGAACGTCCTTTCAAGTGTGATCAATGTGATAAGGCGTTTTTTACGCGTGGTCATTTGACCTCTCATTTGCTCGTGCATAGTGGCGAGAAACCATTCTCTTGTTCTACCTGCGGCAAGTCATATCAATGTGTGGGTAATTTAAATAATCATATGGCACGGCAACATGAATATGAACGTGGCTCAGGGCGTTTGGGACGTAATACGAGTGCTGAGACGTCTGAGATTTAGTAATAACCTATCGCAAGTTGAGTTCGATTACCCGTGCTGTTCTATTATCTAATCGGTTTTTG
Organism: Eurosta solidaginis; assembly: GCF_040869045.1. Classification (NCBI taxonomy): domain Eukaryota; kingdom Metazoa; phylum Arthropoda; class Insecta; order Diptera; family Tephritidae; genus Eurosta; species Eurosta solidaginis. Next base: position 40,902,130 of record NC_090321.1, on the reverse strand, counting down.
TACTTACCATGTGATTAGTATAATGTAATAGTAATTTGCTGTAAAGTATTAAATGAAATGATTTTAAATATAAAGTACATTTTAGAGCTCCGAAAAGATTGAGACCCACACATGCCACAAAAATGAGTTTATACTTGGATGGGCTTCAGTACCCGGCACCCAATCCTGGTGAATTTTTTAACTTTGTTGTGATTGCACCCCGACGAAATGTCACTGTCTTAGAACTGTTTAACACGTCGATGGTTAAGGTCTTCCGACAGTTTTTTTTTTTTGCAGAAATCAGTTATCTGCAAATTAATCTGCTGACCTCAGTAAATTTGAAATGGAAAAAACGTTCCTTTGAGATTTTGAAAGTTTCTCGTTAAGAGTGTTTCCTGCCAGAATGAAGCCACGACTGGCAGAAAACCTCTCGTGTTCTTCTACTTCTTATAGCGATAAGGTTTTATCAATGTTGATGAACCTTTGCCGAATATTCATCCGCATTGTTCCGGAAAATAGCACCATTAAGGCACTAGCGCGATCATCTCGGGAACCATTTGATATGCCCACATGAACCTTTTAAGCCACCTTCCCCGAAGAACTTTAGACTCGCTGGTGCCTTGTATGCTAAAAAACTGGATTCGCCACCGGTAAGTGAAGTTGATAATTGGGTTTGAGAAGCTATAAATTGGGAGGCCTACAATTAGTGTCTGCTAAAAAACTGGATTCGCCACCGGCATGTGAAGTTGATAATTGGGTTGGAGAAGCTATAAATTGACTTCCGTCGACACCTCAGTTTGGAAGCAGAGGAATGAGAGACCTACACTGAGACGGGAGAGGACAGCGGTGGAAGAATTGACCTTCCTCCGTGCTTCTAATTGGCGTCAGCTATCCCGAAACAAGAATGGCTGGTCTGACTTGTTACGAAACGGCACAAATCATCAAGACGGTTAAGCGCCAATTAAAGAATGAATCAATGAATCTATAGCTAGCAACACCCATAAAGAGCTTTGCTATAAAACACTTTGAATCCCTGAAGAACAGTCTTGTCAGGGGTATACGTATCTCTGTTTTCTGATAAAACTAAGTAGTCTTAGGAATAACATTGATTCCTTATTTTTAATGCTTTTGGAAAGTGTTAAGTTCTGTTCTAACTGTTTTGAAAAATAACAGAACCTAATATTTTACAAAAGCCTATAAAATAAGGAAACAATTAGTTTTATCAGAAAAAAGGTAAAATATCAGTCTAGGCGAGAATCGGACTGCTCACTTCGACACTTTTCAATTGCCTATTTGGCGAATTTTTGGCTACAACGATAAAGTTACAAATAAGCCGGTCATCGATCTTAGATATTTCCTCCGGAAAGTCGTATACGTCCTAACCTTGACATTCATGTCTCGCCCTGGTAAAGGTTGCACAGTTGAGCACAAAGTAACTTTATGATTTCATTTTGTCTTTCTGAATTCAGATAATACATCTTAGACTATCGAGGACTGCAAATCCTCCAATTATTATAGATAGATAGACTTTAGGACACCCTATCAGCTCCGTCGAGAGCTTGGAGTTAATATCTCAGAATTCTCAGAATGATTTCGACAGCTGGTAGCCTCGTTAAGTTTGTACCTCCTTAAGTTTCTAGGGATATCCTTATGCCCAGGTACCCAGAATATTTGAATAAAAAATAAGTTCGATACCACTGTGAGTGAAGTCAAATAATCCCTGCAAGTCCTTGGCCAGACGGTCTCAGAGCTTAGCGCTTTTATACCTGCCGCACTGTTTTTGCTGACAGATGCTGCATTCATCGGATTGACTAAATATTCGGCTGGCACCGGGATCTTGGTAGAATGAGCTTAGGGATGAATTCTTATACTGAAGTAGCCGTTCCGCAATATGCAGCCATTTTGCTTACGCTGTCAATCAGTATAGATTCAGCATTGCGTGTAGTGCCAGTGTAGGTGCCAACCTATGCGCCGCTTCCATCCCTTTGACCGTGAGGGAAGTGTCTAATGCTGAATACTGGGTAATAGCTCCATAAAAGAGAATCGGCTTGACCATCACTCATAACAATGGTGAGAGCACCCAACGTTTTCCAATTGCTCCTCGACAGCAGCACAAGGCAACCTAGGACTTCCTAGCCACGTCATCGACATTGAGTTTCCATGACAATTTGCAATCGAGAATAATCGCAAGGTCCTTAACCCCTTCAGTTAGCACCAGCGGTACTGTCTCAGTTAAAATTTCTGGGGGTTTCCAGCTAATCAGCATGACTCAAATCACCTGGTATCGACTTCAAGGTACCCCATGTATAACAACCCCCAGTGTATTTAGATATTTCACCCTTTACAAGGATTGATAGGTCATTATCATAAGCCACCACTTGACTAAGAGCTACCCTCCAGTACTTGGGGAGAAAGAACACCGTCCTGTGGGGTATCCCTTCTCAACTTTCTCTGAGCCTACCTATCTGTGATGCCGAAATCGCTCTGGTAACATTGTATTAGTTACACTGTAAATTTTTCAGATATTTTTGATATGTGCACTATATTATCAGTGAATTCTTTTGTACTTTATTTTTATAAATTAATTTTTTTTTTCAAAATAAAATCGAATCCTCTTCTTTAGTTCAAAATAGCATTGGTTAGCCATATCATTGAATTTGTAACATTTTCGAACATAAATGGTACTTTCGTCAAACCACCACACTTGTACATATAACCAGTGGATACCACACCTATTTGGGCATAACGTTCTCTATAGTAACCTCGAGCTGTGCGGAAACGAGTCTTCCAAAATAATGGGCCACCGGAGTCGCCACGACAAGATACGGTATCATTTGCGCCAGCACGTGTGCAAATTTTCGAATCATCAACTAAGTAACGGGAATATGTGCTTTTACAAACATCCAATTGCTCGAGGGCAAGTAAACCTTTTTGCAGAACATCAGCTGATTGGCCTATATATAAGAGTTCCAAGAAAAGTTTGGTATTAAGTTAAGAAGAACGCATTCATAGTAAAAATTAAGTAAGTAATTAAAGCTAAATGAAACTTTTTGATATCATTTTCAATAGGCTATCTGAAGGCTGAAACTAAATTTATTAATTTAATTACTTCATACTAATAAATAAGAATGAACAAGTAAAGGTGTCTAAGTTCGGTTGTAACCGAACATTATATACTCAGCGTGAGGGTCAATTCTACATTTCATTTCAGATAAATTACTTTTTTACATAAAACGCAGCACCGCCCGTTTAAAAAAAATGTCTTCCCCATTTCCTCTTACAATAAAACTTGATAAGTGAAATATCATTGATTCAAAACTATTTTTTGCTAAGTTATAGCTTATTATTTTCGTCTACGACTCTTTTAAAAACCTTTTATATAAAAGTGGGCGTATTCTTTAACCGATCTCGTCCATTTTTTCTAGAAATATTTCCTGCTATAGGGAAAATTTGTGTACCCAATTTTCGAGTTATGGCTCCCGAAACATAGAAAATTGTTTAGTCCTAAAAGGGGCGGTGCCACGACCATTTTTTAAAATTTGAAGTTTTTCCTATTTATTGTTATAAATCTACTTGGGAATTGAAATACCGTTGATATAAAGCTATTTTTTGCAAAGATATAGCTTATTTTATTCGTCCACGATCCTTTTAAAAATCTTTTATATAAAAGTGGGCGTGGTACTTAACCGATTTCGTTAATTTTTCTTCAAATCATCTATATATATAAAAAGAAGTGTACATTTTGATTGTCACTCCATAACTCGAGAACGTTTTGACAGATTGCCATGAAATTTTTAGGAAAGATACAGGAAGGAGAGATGATGGTTAGTTGATTTTGAAATCCCAAATCGGTTTAGCCATATATATATAAAAATCAAATTATGTGTGTGTGTGTGTTCGCTATGGAAACGTATTTCCCACACATCAATCATCACTAAATTTTGGTTATTGGTTCCTTCGATCAACGGGAAGGTTTTAGGCAAAAAATAATTTCGATATATAAAAGGGGCGTGGCACCTCCCATACAAATGGAATCTTTGGTACTGCATAACTTTGAAGGTATACATGCCAGAACATTGAAATTCAGTAAGGAGTTATTTGAGGTCAATCCTTAACACCATTAAGAAAATATGGAATTGGGAAAAAGGGGGCGTGGCACCTCCCATACAAATGGAATATATTATACTGCATATATCTGTATGTCGTAATGATAGGATAATTAAAATTGGTAAGGAGCTATGTGACGTTAAGTCCTAAAACCTCCAGTAAAATGTGGAATGGGGAAAAACTATGGCTGCCGTACAAACTTAAGTCATTTTAACACCTAAAGTTTGATTGCATTGTTGAGTTTAGCTGTTATGCCTTTGGACGTTTAGTAATCTGCCGCTGTTAAAAAAAATGTTTAGCTTCAGTCTATCTACATCTTCTATAAAAATCAAATTCTGTGTGTGTGTTCCCTATGAAAACGTGTTTGCTATACTTCGATCATCACCAAATTTTAGTTCGAGGTTCCTTCGATCAAGGCGAAAGTTTTTCATATTTCAGAATTAAGAATTTTAAATTTAAATGTTTTTGTTTTTTGGCGAAAGAACTATCTTAGCTCCCAAAAATGATCATGTTAACAAAATCAATGATCGCTTTCAAAATAAATTTCCTGGTGAAGTGACGAAATATAAATCGATCGACACAGTTACAGATGAAGATAAAATTGTGAATTATCCAAATGAATTTCTATACTCCTTAGAACCAAAAGGAATGCCTGCGCATATATCAACTTTGAAAATTGGCTCACCAGTCATGCTTCTTCGGAATGTAATCAAAGCAACAATCATCAGCGGTAAGATACAATAAGATACCCCAGCGGGTTAGGGGATCAGAATATACCCGCGGTAGGTATGCCTGTCGTAAGAGGCGCCTAAAATACCAGATTCAAAGGGCTGTGTAGCGCAACCTTTTAGGTTGCCAGCGCAATATATAGCTTCTCCAAACCCAATTGTCAACCTCACCTACCCGCGGCGAATCCTGTTTCACTAACAGACGAGGCTCCTCATGGAACTTGGGGGTAGGGAGGGAGGGAATGGCCTGAAGGTTTAATGTGGCCACATAAATCGTTCCCGAGATGGTCGGGCTAGCACCTTAATGGTGCTATGGTACCGGAGCTTACCGGATTTGTATCCGGCAAAGGACCATCACATCGATAACACTCCCCAAAGCCTTCGAGGAGCAACCTTACAACAACAACAACAACATACAAGAATAAAATGCGTACAAAATTCAATTCAATTTACAGAACAATAAATTAAATTATCAACAAACAAAACAGAAAAAATCTAGTTCCTTGTAATAAAGGCAACATCTCTGCCAAATTTTGTTACGATAGGTGTAACGATTTTTGATTTATGATTAATTATATATGTAAAATTGACTTTATCACAAGTGGGCGGTGCCACGTCCATTAAAAAATTTTTTTTTTAATTTTTATCAAGAGTCTCAATATCAGTCCACATGTCAGATTTCAACATTCTAGGTGTATTATTTACTAAATAATCAGGTTTTTGTGTTTTCCAAAATGTTATACATATAAAAAGTGGGCGTGGTTATCACTCGATTTCGCTCATTTTCAATACCAATCTATTCTGAGTCCAGATAAGCTCGTGTACCAAATTTGGTGAAGATATCTCAATATTTACTCAAGTTATCGTGTTAACGGACAGACAGACGGACGGGCATGGCTCAATCAAATTTTTTTTCGATACTGATGATTTTGATATATGGAAGTCAATAACTATCTCGATTCCTTTATACCTGTACAACCAACCGCTACCTCATATTCCTCGGGATCGGTTACTAAACAAATGGGTTTGATGTTGATAGAAGCTGTGAATGGAAATGCATAAGTTTGAGATATGGGTATTATATGGTATATAATCTCTAGGGGCAAGAAATATTTTCTCAATCTACGGCACGGCCAATTATTTCATTAATTAACTTACTTTGAAATTCTATAGCCTCATTGAGTTTAATCAAGGCGATATCTTTGTAATAAACTGTAGCATCATATTGTGGATGTTTTATGGATTTTTCGATGCCAAAGTCTTTGTATGTAACGCATACTTCAGCGGTTGCGCAGTCTCTTTCGGTGGAGACGGTGTGCTCGCCTAAGCGGACACGATTTCTAAAAGTTTAAAGCATATTATAAACATTTGTAAAATATAATCCAGTTACTTAATTACAACAATATTTATTACTTATTTTATAGAACGAAAAACCATCAGGTCCAACAATTGCAATACACATAAATTTTGATTATGCGGTTGTTGTTGTTGTTGTAGTCGAAGTTGAGCTAGAGTGATGGGTATATCAGAGTCCAATCAGTCTAAATAAGAGCTCAGTCTTACGTGCCCGTAGTGAAATTTGCTCGGTATATATGAGCAGATTGAGTTCTTCTTTTACAAACTTATTATTTAGCGAATATTTCTGCTCTTAAATTTCAAGAATTTGCTTCCAGCTATGACGACGGTGTTCGGATTTTATGGGTCGGCATTCCGTTTCAGTTTGGAGAATGGTGTTTTGAAGTATTGAATCATTCAAACTTTGTTCACCTAAATTTGAAACCTGATAATTTGCTGTGCGGTATTCTAATTTTATTATGGATATGTAACTTACAAGAAGATTATCGAAGCTCTCGAATGGAGTCCCTTTAATTATAGGAAATCGGCCTCGAAGTTGATAGATGTTTTAGTCTAACCTCCTCCGTTCATGTCTTGAATAAGGTGGCGGAGGATTTGGTTGTTGCAAAATCAAGTTTGACGAAATTAAAGGAAGGAATTGGAGCAAAGTTCATTAACAACATTAAAAAAAAAAATTTAGTTCATGGTGCGATCTCCCTCGGGGAAGATTTAAGCCGAGATTATCTTCCAATTTGCGTGGGAGGGAAGGGATGACAGCGCTTGGTCGGAAAAATCCCGAGTCGCTCCGGTACATAAAACCAGCTGCTTTGGGAAGCGTCCAATTTGCGTCGAACTCCATTTTAATTATTTCAAAAAATTGGCGGGACGGGACTTTGATGTTGCCTACCGACTCCGAAAATCAGCTGCATGGCAGATGAATTTTCACGTAGAAGCTTTTCATTGTAGAAAAACAGTCGGAGTGTTTGACAAACCACTGATAAAAGGTGACCACGCTAAGGAAAACTTTTTTCCATATTTTGATGTTACTTTGCCCAGGATCAATGACATTTGCTTTCACCAAAATCGAGCTCTCGCCTTATACATAAATATTGAGCAAATGCTCAGTCTTCATGTTCCGACTAAAAGATGGATGTTTTGTTGTTTCTGTAGGAAAAGCAACTATGCCATATTTTACTTAAAATATCGAGTAAGTGCAATGTGTTCAATATTTCTGCGGAGAAAAAAAATTAAGATAGCACAGCACACTGCACTTCTCTGGCTCTTCCATGCAGTCACTTAGTCAATTGACCTTTAGGACTGTCTCGCTAAGTAAGGGATACGCCCTAGTGTGACCCTCAGCGGGTTAGAGCGCTTAGAGTATACTCGCGGCAGGTATGCCTGCCGTAAGAGGCGACTGAAATACCAGATTCAAGGGGCTGTGTAGCGCAACCCTTTCAAAGTGATGCCTGCGCAATTTATAGCTTCTCTAACTTAATTGTCAACCTCACCCACTCGTGGTGAATCCTGTTTCCTTAGCAGCCGAGGCTGTGGCGACCCCAATTTTCTTATGGATATGGTGGGGCTTATACCTTAGCGAGGCTTGTAACGGGAACGTACCGAATATATATTCGGCAAAGGACCATCAACAACAACAACGTTCGCCAAAATCTTCAGGGAGTGTTTTTATAGCTACAACAACAACAATGACGTTGTCTAATTCCTCTTAACTTTGTAACTGGCTCCGTAGCTCAATCCTTCACTAAAAAAAAAACTGGACTTTGGCATTCTTTACTGGAATGTAACCTCTTCTGGACTTAACTCTTAGAAGTTATTAAAGCTAGTTTGAACATTTATATACTTACAAATCATTTCGGATACAATGTGCCGCTGTCAACACCCAACGATCAGCAATCACTGAACCATCACAAAGGGATTTTAATGGCGCGCCATAAAGTAACATCGCAACCCATGGCAATTCATCTAACCCTGCATCAACGCCATTCGCCACACGATCAGAAAGGATTCTGCCACATTTATATTTATTCAATATTGCCAAACCATTGGGGTTTAAATTTTGTGACTCCGAAATGATGGAATTTTCTCTTGTATCCATACATGAGGGATGGGCAACAGCCTTGGACGTTGGTTGTGTTGTTGTCGATGTTGTAGTCGTAGTTGCTGGTGTCGTGGTTGTTGTGGACCTTGACAATGGCTTAAGTATTCTTGAGTGCTCATTTGTACTACTCGGACAGCAAACGACTGCACCAATCTGCGCAAAAATTTGTTGAGTACAAAAGTTCTTAGCAGAAATGTATGAATAAAATCCCTCTTACAAGTCCAGAGTTTTCGCAATATCTGTTGTTGAACATTTCCGAAAAGAGCATGGCATTGTGAAGCGCTGGACAATTTTCATAGAGGGCACAATAACCAAATTTTCTCGCCTGAGTTCTGCAAGCAGTTTTATGCGCTAGATAATATTTTATTTTTAAGAACCACTTTCGAATTCTTTTAGTCTCTATCCACATACCTGCGAATACGCTCAAAGCGTATAATGAAATCAAGTAAAGACAAATTGTTAGAATAGTTTTAGGGTGTCCCATTGCACTACCGTTTAGTTTAATTACCTGAAGAAGACTGCTATTAGTTCGCAAATCTAACGGTATCTCGACTTAATTACAGATGTTTTGCAGTAAATACGTTGTAACGGAGATAACGAAATTATTGCGAAATTTGTATGTACATAAGTATGTTTTCATTCATTTTATATGTGTTTACATATTTATTTCATTAAGTAAATGTAAGGCGCGATAACCTCCGAAGAGATCTAAGGCCGAGCTTCTCTTCTAATTTGCGTCGTGCTCATATTTTTTTATTCCTACAAATTGGCGGGATGGGACATACTTGTTTAATGCCGACTCCGAACGGCATCTGCAAGGCAGATGAGTTTTCACTGAGAGCTTTTCATGGCAGAAATACACTCGGAGTGCTTGCCAAACACTGCCGAGAGGCGACCCCGCTTAGAAAAATTTTCTTCTAATTGAAAAAAACTTGTTTCTAAAGTTTTTGATTTTGCTTTTTCCGGGGCGTGAATCCAGGATCTTCGGTGTGGTAGGAGGAGCACGCTACCATTACACCACGGCGGCCGCCAAGTAGAATACGATTTAAGTGAGCATTAAAGTAATGCTTAACTTCCGTACTATTATCTATTCTGGGTTTTCTTTTGGCACTTTGATCCTTTGTGAATTGGAATAAGAGTATCAATATTGGTATAAGTCTAAGTGGCTATAGGAATGGGGTACATTGTTACTTCCAGAATAGGTTGCATTTGTATAGTACACTAGTCGCGAGACGTTTGCAAAGTTTCTAACTGTTTTCCAAAAGCTTTAAACTTATACACTATGTCTGTCTGTCCAATGAACAGGAATCTAAAGAAAATCGCACCGATACAATCGACATGTAACCACCACCCCGGCGGACTAGGGGCTTAGAATATACCCGCGGTAGGTATGCCTGTCGTAAGAGGCGACTAAAATACCAAATTGATGTAAAGGCTTGTATAGCGTAACCCGCGCAAGGGGTTGCCAGCGCAATATATATGTAGCTTCTCCAACCCAATTGTCAACCTCACCTACCCGTGTCGAATCTTGTTTTATTAACAGCCGAGGCTCTGGCGACTCCGAACTCCTGATGGTTCTAGAGGGTAGTAGGCTGTCGCAGATCACTTAACGTGATGGCTGAACAGTTTAGTCTGCATCTGGTCTAGGTTCCGGGGCATAGGGGCATACCAGGTAATGAGATGGCGGATGAGCGTGCAGGAAAGGGTACCTCCCTTCCACTTTCGCCATCCTGGAAGAGGTTGGGCATGCCGCTCTCCACCTGCAAGCTCAAGATAAAGAAGGCTCTATTGATGGAAGCGGGAGATAGGTGGAAGCATCATGATGGATGCAAAACTCACATGACTGGAATGGAATTAGAAGAGATCGCGTGAGCTTCTCGCCCTCCGTAAGAGGGATCTTTCCTTAGTTGTGGATCTTCTCACTGGTCACATCTGTATTGGACCGCATGCGAAAAGGATTGGCGCTCCATTTAATGATTATTGTAGAAGCTGCGGCAACGAATAACAGCCTGAAACTGTTAAGCATCTACTTTGCGAATGTCCAGCGCTCGGTAGAGAAAGGAAACGTTTTGATGGGCAAGTTGTTTCTTGTAGATCTGACTAATATAGCTGAGGTCAATACACGACGCTTAGTTAGCTTCACAAATTCGACGAAGTGGTTTGATTAGGAGAGTAGGAACAAATCCGTGTGGTTTCACAATGGGCCTATAAAGGCCTAAGTGTCCCGCTCCGATGCGGACGGCAGCCACTTGAACCTAACCTAACCTAACGTAGAGGGTGGGACGGCGGTATGGCCTAGAAGATTTCATGTGGTCATAGAAAACCGTTCCCTGATGTTCGGGCTAGTACCTTTATAGTGCTTGTTACCGGAACGTCCCTGATTTGCATCCGGCAAAATACCATCAACATCGAGAACACTCCCCAAGGCCTTCAGGCAGTGCGCTTATCGCTACAACAACAACAACACGTAACCGCCAGGTCTGATCTCCAAATGTGCGATAGCTACAAAGTTTACAGAAAAGGTCTCTGACTCCGACATCGAGCGCCCGGACAATATGGAAGAAAACCAAATCAACGGTTATCCGAGTGGTTATCGTCCCAATATCAGCGCATTACTAGAGATTGAAAATCGTATAGTTCTTGTAGAATTAGGGCACACCATGACCTCGTGCATTCCAATTTGACAATAGGACCTTTCGGTCATTTAACATGGTTCATGGAGACGCTCCCATCAAAGTCGTTGAATGCTGTCGTAGTTTGCCATATATCTTAATGAGAGGGGACTCATAAACAATGTTCTCTGACGACCAATACTAACACTTGCATTTGATTGCCTACCCATACTGCTCACACTCTAGATCGGCCCGCCGATTGTATTACCTTCGAAAATCGAACTATAATTAAATTTAAAAAAACATAATGGGACTGAGAACATACGGGTAACGCGAGTTTCGTTAGATCTTCGAGTTCCGCACAAATTTCTAGCTTAATTGAGGGAACGAGATCTTGTACGACAGCTAAAGCCGCAAGAACCGCAAGGGTGCTTAACTCGCATATCAGATGGTCTGTAGACCAACTTAACAGAGCTCACATTACACCAAAAAATTTTCAATTTTATTGTGGATACAGCGCATCGAACACCAAAGTCCCGATGGTGCAACCAAAGTAGAGAAATGGAAAAAGTGGCTCAGGAACTAGAACTTCTCTGTTGGTGTAGGTCAATCCAATCAAAAGTGAAGTTTTTGTTAAACCTTTTTACGATAAAGTATTTTCGGACCCGAAAAAATGCTATAGCGCTATCTCTCAGCATTTTGTAATGCATTCTGCGGTTGAAAAGGTCAGACGGCGATCCATTAGATGTACGCACAAACAAAAGTACGCTACGCCTATTACCATTAGAGGTCCACGAAGCTATACCAAAGTTCAAGTCATCCAAATTAGTGGGGCCAGACAGCATAGTAAACACGAGGTCAAACCTTTAACAGTAATTCTAATCAAACAGGGAGAAAAATTGGTACTACAACAACAACATGGTCTACTTTATACCTTAACCGAAGACAATGTAACCTTCGTTCCATCACCAAAAAGTTCGTGCACCAACTGTTGGGCAGCATCTAGTGGGATGACTACATGACTATTGAACGGAATTTAGTGTGCCATAAGGAATGTGTTTGCGGATATGATGGTAATTACCACGGTATTTGTCTCCTTAACTTTACATACAATGTTTCGCCTCGCGTTTTGTGTGCAAGACTGAAACCCGCTGTCAAAGAGCTGGTATGGCTTTGTCTTTACAAACCTTGAATAAGTGCTTCGCCGCATTTAATAGGTGCGACCACTCACAAATTGTTGTCAATATCTTCTAACGAGAGTGTCCAGTTTCAACAGTGATGGACCAGAGTTCCCAAATTCATTGCTTTTCCATCATCGTTGCTAACGCTCATATTCATCAAATCGTTCGCACGTCAGTTTGGCTCCCACCTAAACGTGCCAGCACCCAAGCGTGTTGGTTCATGTTCGACAAAGAACTGTCACTCATGCTGCATTCAAAACATTCTGCATCAGCTGCATAGAAGGACCGGATGCCGAGATTGGTTGACGTTATAAAATGTTGTAATCAAGGCGGCTTTAGTACCATGTGGTGGGTAAAAGTCTAGAACAGGGGCCGACTGCTAATACGCGTCCAAAAACATCAAGAGAGGTGCCAAAAGAAGCACATTGACCTCGACTTGAACTTGACAATTTTCATTTGGTTGTGGTAATGTTGTTGTGCACTGAAAAAAAAATTGTGTGTACAAAGATATTTTGCACGCATTTAATTTTGATTCCACCCCATGGGTGTACCGGCCAGGGTAATTTTTTATAAGCGCGGCCGAAGGTCGCCAACGCAGAAAGGTGTTCTGCGCGAAAATACTACGGATCCCACACCCGGTTTCGGAGGAACCCGGATTTTCGTTAATATCTTTGGAACGAGTTAAATTTTTTATTTTCCGCCTTCGGATTATTGTTGTCGAGATTAATACGCGTCGTTTGACATCTCTCTTGATATCTTTGGACGCGTATTAGCAATCGACCCCTGTTCTAGACTATTACCGCCATCATCTTTTCTTGATTGGTCTTGGTTGTAGCCCAAAATCCAAAATTCAACAAGTAAAGCTGTCTAAGTACGGGTGTAACCGAACATTATATACTCATCGTGAGCTTCAATTGTCCATTTCATTTCAGATAAATTATTATTATTATAAATTTTCTACATAAAACGTAGCACCGCCCGTTTAAAAGAAAAATGTCTCCCCATTTCCTCTTACAATAAAACTTGATAAGTGAAATATCATTGACAGCAACTATTTTTTTGCTTAGTTATATCCTATTATTCTAGTCTACGACCCTTTTAAACTTGTTCTATATCTAAGTTGCCGTGGTCCCTAACCGATCCCGTCCATTTTTACTAGAAATATTTTCTGCTATAAGGAAAATATGTGTACACAATTTCATTACGATATGTTAATTTTTCTTCGATTTATGGCTTCCGAAACATAGAAAATTGCTTTGTCTTGAAAGGGGCGGTGCCACGCCCATTTTTTTTAATTTGAAGTTTTTCCTATTATTGTTATAAATCCACTTGGGAAATGAAATACCATTGATATAAAGGCTCTTTTTTGCAAAGATATAGCTTATTTTATTCGTCCACGACCCTTTTAAAAATCTTTTATATAAAAGTGGGCGTGGTCCTTAACCGATTTCGTTAATTTTTCTTCAAATCATTGCTTATAATAAAGGCAAACTCTGCCGAATTTTGTTACGACAGGTTTACGATTTTTGATTTATGATTAATAATAGTTGTAAAATTGATTTTATCACAAGTGGGCGGTGCCACGCCCATTTAAAAAAATTTTTTCAAATTTTTATCAAGAGTCCCAATATCAGTCCACATGTCAAATTTTAACATTCTAGGTGTATTATTTACTAAATTGTCAGGTTTTTTGTGTTTTCCAAAATTTTATATATATAAAAAGTGGGTTTGGTTATCATCCGATTTCGCTCATTTTCAATACCAATCTATGCTGGGTCCAGATAAGCTCGTGTACCAAATTTGGTGAAGATATCTCAATATTTAATCAAGTTATCGTGCTAACGGACGAACGGACGGACATGGCTCAATCAAATTTTTTTTTCGATACTGATGATTTTGATATATGGGGGTCTAGGTAATAGTCTAGTTGAGGGGTCGACTACTAATACGCTACCAAAAATAGCGAGAGAGGTGTCAAAAGACGCGTATTAATCTCGAGAACAATAATCCGATGGCGGAAAAGAAAAATTTTATCTCTGTCCGGAGATATTTGCAGTTGAAGTTGGCGATTTCCATGTGGTTGTTGTTGGTTGTACCCCCAAAAAAAATTGTGCATCACCGTGGCGGTAGCCACGGTTATACCACACACCCGGACTTGGCATGGCGTAGCCCAGGGTTATTTTTTATAAGCGCGGCCGAAGGCCGCCAACGCAAAAAGGTGTTCTGCGCAAAAATACTATGGATCCGACCCCCGGTTTCAGAGGTACCCGCGGGTCTTTTTTCGGTTTTTCGTTAATATCTTTTGAACGCGTTAAAATTTTTATTTTCCGCCTTCGGATTATTAATACTGATGTCAAGACGCGTCGTTTGACACCTCTCTCGATATTTTTGGTAGCGTATTAGCAGTCGACCCCTCAACTAGACAATTACCGGGGTCTATATCTATCTCGATTCCTTTATACCTGTACAACCAACCGTTATCCAATCAAAGTTAATATACTCTGTGTGCAAAGCAAGCTGAGTATAAAAATGAGGAAACTTCTATCTCTCACTAATTCCTCAATTATTCGAGTGGTACATTGACTCTGCATACTATACGGCAGCACACCATGTTAAACAGCTGATGACATAACTTAGAAAACAAAAACATATTATTTTAATAATTGTAAAATGTTGATATTAAGGACATGTCATCAGCTAAATGCTCTTGCGTCGATATCTTCCAATAATCGGTTAGTCGCGCCAGCCAAAAATGCTTACAAATCCATCATAAACACACGACCTATGGCTACTACTGTCGGTGCAAAAGATGTAAAAGGAGCTATAGAAATCAACGGCCTTACATATCCCACAGACGATTGGACCAATGTTACACCAAAAATACTATCCTATCTGGGTGCCAACAAACATTTGCAACGTAATCATCCACTTTCTATTATACGGCAAAGAATCGTTAGTTATTTCTATAGCGCTTATAGGAACTCAAGAGGGAATCCCTTATTCTCGGTTTATGATCAGTTAAGTCCTATTGTAACGGTGGAACAAAATTTTGATAATCTACTATTTCCCGGTGATCATGTTAGTCGTGCCAAAGCAGATTGTTATTACATTAATCGCAACCATTTGTTGCGCGCACACACCACAGCTCACCAATCAGATTTGATTTCATGTGGTTTAGATAACTTTATGGTAGCCGGCGAAGTGTATAGGCGCGATGAAATTGATAGTACACACTATCCAGTATTTCATCAATTAGACGCAGTACGTTTGGTAACAAAAGACACGCTTTTCGGACGTAATCTAGATTTGGAAATCTTCGAAAAAGATTGGCAATTTCATGTGCAAAATCATTCACCGCCGCAAACGTCATCGAAGTGCTTGGATGAGACCAAGCAGGCATGCCATACACTAGAAGCAGTCAAATTGATGGAACATGAAATGAAAAATATATTGGTTGGTCTGGCACGTGATTTATTCGGCACGCAATTGGAGTATCGTTGGGTGGACACATACTTTCCTTTCACACAACCCTCGTGGGAGCTAGAAATACTTTATAAAGGCAAATGGCTTGAAGTACTCGGTTGTGGTATTATGCGTCACGAGATACTACAGCGTTCAGGTGCACATAATCAAATTGGTTATGCTTTTGGTTTGGGATTGGAACGTTTGGCAATGGTGCTGTTCGATATACCTGACATACGATTGTTCTGGTCTAATGATAGTGGTTTTTTAAATCAATTCAGCGAAGAAAATCTGCACAAGCTTCCCAAGTACAAACCTGTTTCCGGTTATCCGCAGTGTACGAATGATCTTTCATTTTGGTTACCAACGGGTGTAGAAGTCGATGCCGGTTTTGCTTGTAATGATTTCTATGATCTTGTACGTTCAGTGGCTGGTGATGTGGTGGAACAGGTGAGAACAATTTTAATCTTGGCTCTCTATCCGCCCGTAGTCATAATGATATTTTATTTATGTAGATTAGTCTAGTGGACCGCTTCAAGCATCCAAAAACCGGTAAATCAAGTGTCTGCTTCCGCATTGTATACAGGCATATGGAACGCACCTTAACTCAAGCTGAGGCTAATCAGGTACACAAGCGTATCGCGGATGCGTGCGCCGAGACCTTTCAGGTCCAAATCCGATAAATAATACATTAAATAGTTATGATTAGATTTAATACATCTTAGTTTTAGTTTTGAGCAGACGTCGAAGAATCATTTCAGAATAATTCAAACTGAACCAGTCGGAAGCATCAACATTAAACAAAAAAAATAAATAAATAAATGCCAAACCTTATTTGCATCCATGTATAAAAAATTAAAGATGCGGATTCCGCTAAATTACCGAAGTTAGATCAAAGTAAGAAGAATCTCTAGTGCATTGTTTCAACAACTATCAAGCGTAAACACTGGAACTACTGGGCACCATATTAGGTGTCAGTATTTTGCACGAATATCCACTCAAAAACTATCACCGCTGCGGCACTCCTCCAAATTTTGTGTAATCTCGTTACAACTACAACACTAGCATTGGTAATCTTATTTCTTTCGGCTCGTTTCTATACAAACAACAATGTCAGCCCAGAAATCCAGGTGAGAATTACTGTAGCCAACAAATGCTATGTTGGACTGAGTAAGCAGGTAAAGTCCTCTCTTGCCAAAACATATAAAGCTCCGTAAATATTTTACTATACCAGTCCTGTTATTTATAGCAAGGACGCTGACAACATCAGATACGACGACAACAACAACAACAACGACAATGGGAGTATTCGAGAGGAAATCTAGCCAAAAGATATACTGATATTCACGCGTTGGCGACAACGATTATCAGTTTAATTTGTTCCTTCCACACAGTTAACAAAATACTGTATTCAGAACTGCCGCAGGTCCTGTTGTCGTTGTAGCAGTGCTTTGCCCCATCCAATAGGTCTCAAATCACAAATTGTCATCAATGTCCTCTAACGGCAGTCCAAGGAACCTTGCATTTTCAACAGGGGTGGACCATAATGAGAGTGGTGTTAGAGGCGTTGGTTCCACATTACAATTAAAGAAATGTTTGGTGTCATGTGGGGACACATTGCAAGCGGGGCATATATTTTGTATATCGGGGTTGATTCTGGATAGGTAAGAGTTTAACCTGTTACAGTATCCAGATCGAAGTTGGGCTAGAGTGACTCGCGTTTCCCTGGGGAGTGTGCGTTCCTCTTCCGCAAGTTTATGTTGCTGTTGTTGTAGCGATAAGGTTGCTCCCCGAAGGCTTTAGGGAGTGTTATCGATGTGATGGTCCTTTGCCGGATACAGATCCGGTACGCTCCGGTAACACAGCACCATTAAGGTGCTAGCCCGACCCTCTCGGGAACGATTTATGTATATGGCCACATTAAACCTTCAGGCCATCCCTCCCTCCCCACCCCCAAGTTCCATGAGGAGCTTGGGGTCGCCAGAGCCTCGTCTGTTAGTGAAACACTTGGAGCTTGGAGAAGCCTCTTACGACAGGCATACCTACAGCGGGTATATTCTGAACCCCTAACCCGCTGGGGGAACCGCAAGTTTATGATAATCTTTGAGTACGAATTCAGTATTTAAAGAAAAATACCCAGAACTAGCAGAAGAGGAACGCACTCTCTTTAGGAAAACGCGCGTCACTGCGGCAGTGGTGGGAGACCATGTTGTGCGAAAGAATAAAGTCCAGCAGGTATATTTATTGGAACTCGCATATAGAAGCCGAGCAAAAGGGAGAATCCCACTTTCTAAGGACCGGTTTTTCAGTGCGAGCTTAAACTATAGTTAAAGTTGACTGCACATCCCAGCTTAAGCGGACGAGTCAACTTTATCCGTACCTTAACTTAACGTAGTGACTGTGTGGATAACGATCGAACATCCTCCGACACCAATTTTCAGTTGTAAACTTGATCTAAGGACCTTTCTTACCATGTACGATTGTCGCTAACTGGCCCCACCGGGTTAGGGGGTCAGAATATACCCGCGGTAGGTATGCCTGTCATAAGAGGCGACTAAAATACCAGATACAAGGGGCTGTGTAGGCAACCCTTTCAGCTTGCCAGCGCAATATATAGCTTCTCCCAACCCAATTGTCAACCTCACCTATCCGTGGCGAATCCTGTTTCACTAACAGACGAGGCTGTGGCGAACCCAAGCTCCTCATGGAACTTGGGGGTGGGGAGGGAGGGATAGCCTGAAGGTTTAATGTGGCCAAATAAATCGTTCCCGAGATGTTCGGGCTAGCACCTTAATGGTGCTTTGTTACCGGAGCGTACCGGATCTGTATCCGGCAAAGGACCATCACATCGATAACACTCCCCAAAGCCTTCGGGGAGTAACCTTATCGCTACAACAACAACAACAACCGCTAACTGGCATTTGCTTCGAAAGATCACCGAACGATTTCTGGCAAACGTAGTGTCAGTTGGTGTTAACCAGAGATTGTAAAAACGGCCTTAGGACAAAAAACGGTATTATCTCCAGTTTCCGTTGTTGTTGTTGTTGTTGTAGTAGCAATGCTCGCCCCACCTAATAGCCGCGTCCGATCACAAATTGTCATCAATATCCTCTAACGGGAGTCCAAGGAAACTTGCCGTTTCAACAGGGGTGGAACATAAGGAAAGGGGTGTTAGAGGCGTTGGTTCCACATTACAATTGAAGAGATGGTTGGTGTCATGTGGGGACACATTGCAAGCGGGGCATACATTTTGTATGTCGGGATTGATTCTGGATAGGTAAGAGTTTAACCTGTTACAGTATCCAGAACGAAGTTGAGCAAGAGTGACACGCGTTTCCCTGGGGAGTATGCGTTCCTCTTCTGCGAGTTTTCGATAATTTTCGTTAAGTACTGGATTCACCGGGCAATTCCCGGCATAAAGGTCCGACGCCTGTTTATGGAGTTCACCAAGGACCTGTTTGTGTTTTTTCGCTTCATACGGCTGGGTTCTCAGGTGCCGTATTTCCTCAAAATGCTTACGGAGATGACTCCTTAAGCCCCTAGGCGGTGCTGGTTCATCAATCAGATGTCTGTTGGGATGCCCAGGTTTCTGGGTATTCAACAGGAACTGTTTTGTCAGCATCTCATTTCTCTCCCTGATGGGGAGTATTCTCGCTTCATTATGCAGATGGTGTTCTGGGGACATAAGGAGACAGCCCGTGGCGATTCTGAGAGCAGTATTTTGGCAGGCCTGTAGTTTCTTCCAGTGGGTGATTTTTAGGCTTGGCGACCATATGGGTGACGCGTAGCACGTAATCGGCTGGCTAATTGCTTTGTATGTAGTCATGAGCGTTTCTTTATCTTTTCCCCAAGTACTGCCAGCGAGGGATTTGAGGATTTTGTTACGGCTCTGAATTCTCGGAACAATTGCGGCTGCGTGCTCACCAAAATGTAGATCCGGATCAAACGTCACACCCAAGATTTTGGGGTGTAGGACAGTCGGTAGCGTAGTGCCATCGACGTGGATGTTCAAAATGGTCGACATTTGGGACGTCCATGTGGTAAATAAGGTCGCGGAAGATTTAGTCGGTGATAATGCCAGGTTTCGCGAGGCGAAAAAACTGGAGAGATCAGGGAGGTAGCCGTTTATTTTATTGCATAGCGCATCGATCTTTGGGCCTGGGCCTGTGGCCATTATTGTGCAGTCATCGGCGTAGGAAACGATTGTGACTCCTTCCGGTGGTGAAGGTAGCTTAGATATGTAGAAATTAAACAAAAGTGGGGATAGGACACCACCCTGTGGCACCCCTTGTTTAATTCTCCTTGGTTTTGATGTTTCGTTTCTAAATTGCACCGATGCCTGCCGACCACCCAGATAATTTGCGGTCCACCTTTTAAGACATGGGGGAAGGGTAGACCCTTCCAGGTCTTGCAGTAACGATCCATGATTGACCGTATCAAAAGCTTTTGATAGGTCTAGCGCTACGAGTACTGTTCTATGGTGGAGGTATTGATTTAAACCGCAATTTATCTGGGTGCTAATGGCATTTAGCGCGGTGGTAGTGCTGTGGAGTTTTCTGAAGCCATGCTGATGAGGGGCCAGCTGCAAATTTGCTTGGAAATAAGGGAGCAAAATGGCTTCAAGCGTCTTTGCCACTGGCGATAGGAGAGATATCGGACGATACGACTCACCTATGTTAGCTGGTTTCCCAGGCTTTAGTAGCGGGACCACCTTGGCCATTTTCCATTTCTCAGGTATGACAAAGGTGGAAAGAGACAGGTTGAAGACATGCGCTAAATATTTGAAACCCTCTTTCCCTAGGCTTTTAAGCATCGGCATGGCTATGCCGTCTGGGCCCACTGCTTTGGATGGTTTAGCACGACCAATGGCGTCCTCAACCTCTTTAGCGGTGATGGTGATTGGTGACGCGCTGAATTTGTGTTTATGTGCGTGTCTATTGGCTCTCCGTCTATCTTTGTCGACCGTAGGATGCATTATATATTGTCGGCAGAAAGCGCTCGCGCATTTTTTCGCGTCCGACAGCACTTTGTCGCCAAAGGCGATGGAAACTTTGTCTTTGTGCTTAGTCGGATTCGATAGGGACTTTACGGTGGACCAAAGTTTACCCACACCGGTAGCGAGGTTACAACCTCTTAGGTGCTCCTCCCATTTCGCCCACTTGTGTTTATCCACAAGCAATCTGATGCGTTGGTTTATATCCCTTATTTGGGGGTCGCCTCGATCAAGCTGTCTTATAAGGTCACGTTCTGTCGCTAAGTTTGCGGTCTCCGCCGGGAAGTGGGCCGGATTTCGCGAATTCTCCCGGCGGGAATGAAATGTGCCGAGACGGATTCAATGACCTTACGGAAGGTACGCTCCCCTTGGCGGGCATCAGTCGGGATAGGGAGGGCAGCAAAGCGGTTGTATGTAAAGGATTTATATTCTTCCCACCTTTCTTTTTTGAAGTTTATGAAAGTGCGTTTTTCAGCGACGATGAATTCGGCGGTACGCTCAAGCGAAATAAGTATGGGCAGGTGGTCGGATGCCAATGTTACCATCGGCTGCCAGTTGACGCAGTTTACGAGTTCTGCGCTCACGATAAAGATATCTGGCGAGCTGTGACAGCTTCCTACCATACGTGTGGGGGCGTCTCCGTTTATTGTGCAGAACGTCGTTTCTTCTATTTGATCCGCCAACATCTCACCCCTACTGTACGCCCGCAAGTTTGAATGCCATAGATCATGATGGGCATTGAAATCGCCTAAGATAATGCGATTGTTGCCAGTGAGTAAGGTCCTGATATTAGGGCGGTATCCACTGGGGCAACAGGTTGCAGGAGGGATGTAGATGTTGATGATTTCTAGGTTTGCATCGCCTGACCGGACCGATAGGCCTTGACGTTCTAAGACATTGTCCCTGCGGTCGATGCCAGGATCAAATATATAATATTGCACAGAGTGGTGTATGATAAACGCGAGACCGCCTCCATTTCCGCTCTCGGGGTCTTTCCTGTGGACATTATACCCAGAGCAGGGCTGCAATGCAGATCTTGCTGTGAGTTTAGTCTCTTGAAACGCAGCAATGCGGATGTTGTGCCGCTTCATGAAATCGACTATCTCCGTAATCTTCCCAGTTATTCCATTACAATTTAACTGCAGAATTCTGAAATTCATAAGGGGATATGCCGTCGCTCTGGGGGTAAGTGACGGGTGACTACGCCTGGGTTGTGGAAGGCCAGGACGGAATTGCTGTTGTGGCCCTGGGACTGGGCGTCCTTGGGCAAGCATTGGGGTACCCGGATGATTTGGGTTTGCGACCTGGCAACATGGCGCGATGAAACCCGTCGGGGGGTTGCCGTCGCGGAGACCAGAACATCTAGGAAAGTGGCACCACCCTAGGCAGGAGCTGCATTGCGCGGATGTCGCGAACCTATATATTCTGTGCTGGCAGACGGTGCAAACGGAGGTAGGGACTAAGAGTATGTTCCCTGACCTGCACGATTGCTGCCCGAAAAGAGGGGGGGGGGGGGGGATCCCAGCGGGTCAGGGGGTTAGAATATACTCGCGGTAGGTATGCCTGTCGTAAGAGGCGACTAAAATACCGGATTGGCCTGAAGGTTTAATGTGGCCATATAAATCGTTCCCGAGATGGTCGGGCCAGCACCTTAACGATGCTGTGTTACCGGAGCGTACCGGATCTGTAAACGGCAAAGGACCATCACATCGATCACTCCCTAAACCTTCGGGGAGCAACCGTATCGCTACAACAACAACAACAACAACAGGGGGGGGGGGGAGAAGACGGGGGCAGGGGCTGATGCTCAGCATTGCTACCAACTCTACTACGAAGGTAGTAGTTATGAGTGGTATCAGTTGTTTGAGTTGTTGGCGCCGTGGGGCGCGAGCAGCAGCGGGTACTTGTTGTGGCTTGCTGAGCAGCGGGACTGCTGGAAGGTAGTGTGGGGGCGCTTAGGCATAGACTACGGACGCCCTTGGGCGTGAACAGCAAGGAGCCACAAAAGATTTATACAGAGTATGACCGTCCTAAAAAGATTCTTTTCCGGCAGATGCAGCAAAACCATTTCTCAGGACCGGGGTCAGGAGACGGACCCGGGTTGGATTCGATGCCTTCCGGAGTAAGAGAATATGGAGCAGTCCTGCTGCAAGGAGCTGCTGGGAGGATGACAATTTGTGGGAGGGACGAAACAAATTAGATGGGGTCACACTGAAATGACAGTCCTTGGTCGGGAAAAATACCGAGTCGCTCCGGTACATAGAACCGACTGCCTTGGGAAGCGCCAGTTTCCGTATTTAACTCCAGTTCGATAATTAAATAGCTGGATTTTCCATATAAACAAATTCTATACACCTAGAGATGGTTTTCAGGTTTCATCCTTAGATGCAGGTGGGTGCGAAATAAAAGACACATCAAAAAACAGCGTAAATAAGATGAACGATCAGGGGGCTAAGTGGCTTAGTATATTCCCACGGTAGGCATGTTTGTACCAAGAGGCGACTTCCATCTCTCCCGTGAGGTAACTTAAAGGTGCCCATTTCCGGAACGTACCGGAGGAATATCACGCAAAAGACCATTATCACTGATAATACTCCCCAAAACCTACGGATTGTCTTTATCGCTGCAAGAAGAGGAACAAGAACATATATTTCACAGGTTTTCGACCACCGTGGTGTGATGGTAGCGTGCTCCGCCTATCACACCGTATGCCCTGGGTTCAACTCCCGGGCAAAGCAACATCAAAATTTTAGAAATAAGATTTTTCAATTAAAAGAAAATTTTTCTAAGCGGGTCGCCCCTCTGCAGTGTCTGGCAAGCGCTCCGATTGTATTTCTGCCATGAAAAGCTCTCAGTGAAAACTCATCTGCCTTGCAGATGCCGTTCGGAGTCGGTATAAAACATGTAGGTCCCGTCCGGCCAATTTGTAGGGAAAAATCAAGAGGAGCACGACGCAAATTGGAAGAGAAGCTCGGACTTAGATCTCTTCGGAGGTTATCGCGCCTTACATTTATTTATTTATAATCTACTTTCTGGGGATGGGTATATGTGAACGTACAGATTTTAGTTTGAAGATTTATTATGGGTAATTCTATAAGACAGCATGACACTGCTAATACGCTTCCAAAAATATCGAGAGAGGTATCAAACGACGCGTCTTGACATCAGTATTAATAATCCGAATGCGAAAAATAAAAATTTTTAACTAATTCAAAAAATATTAACGAAAAACCGAAAAAAGACCCCCGGGTACCTCCGTATCCGGGGGTGGTTGGTATCCATAGTATTTTTGCGCAGAACACCTTTCTGCGTTGGCGGCCTTCGGCCGCGCTTAGAAAAAATTACCCAGGGTGGGTCTAACACCGGTTTGGAGACCAAAACTATGTATATCCGCACAAAACACTTATGTTCACAATTTTTTTTTTTTGAGTACAACAACATTACAACAACCGGGTGAATATCGCCAACTTCAACTGCAAATATCTCCGGACAGAGATAAAATTTTTTCCGCCTTCGGATTATTATTTTCGAGATTAATACGCGGTTTTAGCAGTGTCATGCTGTCGTATAGAATTACCTTATTATGGATTAGTGGATTAGATCATGTGGTCTAAGTAACTTTCCGCTCTAAACACGGCATTATGAAATCACTTGAACCGAGTGCATATAATAATTATTTACTCATTATATTACTTAAGTAACCGGTTTTCTGAAAATCTGGTTTGACATTTTTGGCGTAAACGTCATCTATTAAAAACCGACAGACAAATTTGTTGTGGCATGATTTTGCGAAGGTTTTTAAAAATATATTGCATTAATTTGTAAGAAAGTTATCTATAAAGCACGCCTTTGCTGCACATGTCCAATGAGGTATGTAGAAGTGTAAACTACAGTTAGCATTTGTCGGAAGGCAGGTAGCAGCACATTCACACATGTTCATAATTTAAAATGCAATTGTTCAGCTGACCGGCATTACACTGACCAGTCCTTTAACCCTTCTTTTAAGTGCTTTCATTAAAAATTTACATTTTCAGTTACTGGAACAACAGTTTAAATGAACCGCAACAACCTGCTGACACCAAGTATTAGTCACACGATATCTATGAATATCGTCTTGCCCTAATTAATCGCTTTATCACTGCAATAAATAGTTATTTCAATCTATTACGCAAAGAAAGACAAACATGACTGAGAAAGTAACAAAATTAGCATTTGCTAGCCGTGTGATTATATTAATTCTACAGCTTTTGGCCAACCACCTGCTGCCCGATCATAAGCCAGATGTATTTCGTGCACCGATTGCACTACAAGAAAAACAACATCATTTACAAAATCATCAACAACATACAAATGAATTCATTGACGTCGTCACCAACATTACCGATACATCATCTTGGCTTGATCGCACAGTACAATTCTGTTTAGGTGGCTTACGACACTGGGATGGTGAATATTTTTTACATATTGCTGAATATTCGTATACTTATGAAAATACGCTTGCCTTTTATCCACTTTTTCCTTTGGTGGTACGTGCTGGTGCCAATGCACTCTATGCTCTAAATATGGGTGTATCTTTACGTAGTTGGTGTTTAGTTATAGCAGTGCTAGTCAATGTATTTTGCTTTTGTAAGGCAGCCAATACGCTTTACGAACTTACACAACGTATATTTAAAGATCCCAATAAGAGTTGGAATGCTGTGCTATTGTTTTGTTTTAATCCAGCATCGATATTTTTTACGGCCGCTTATTCAGAAGCGCTATTCTGTTGGCTCTCATTACACTTGATGTTGGAATGTGTATCGGAATTTCGTTTTGTGCGCACAACAATAACGTTGGCACTTTCAATTGTAAGCCGTTCGAATGGTTTACTCAATGCTGGCTATCCTATATATTTTATGCTACGTCACAGCATAGTTAATCATGTCAAGAAGACATATCGTTGTTTTACCACACTGAAACTGGTGACTTGTATCCTAGCGGCTTTAATGCCTTTAACATTCTTCTATTTCTATGCATTCGAACAATTTTGTATGCCCGATCGTACAATGGTACATACATCAGCGGTATTGGATTATGGACGTAAAAGAAATTATATTTTAGCTGGTCAGAGAAACCCTGAAAATTCGCCATGGTGTGATAAGACATTTCCATTCCCATATTCATATATACAGTCGCATTATTGGAATGTTGGTTTCTTACGTTACTATGAAGTAAAACAATTACCAAATTTTATGTTAGCATTACCGGTGCTTGCGTTCCTTCTCTATCACTGCGTCAAATACTTTAGACATTTCCTAAGCACATTATTGCCAAATTATCCTTTTGTGCAACTTTTAAAAGAATATAAATCGCTGCCATTTGTGCTGCATGCGCTACTGCTTACAGTGTTTTGCACATTCTTCGTACATGTGCAGATATCGACGCGTTTATTGTGCTCAGCTACACCATGCCTTTATTGGTTTGCGGCGGATCAGTTGCCTAAGACATTTGATCAAATAAAATTGCGTTCGAAGGCTGGTTCTATATTAGTATGGTTTACGAGTTATTACTTGATTGGTACAGCACTATTTTGCAATAATCTGCCGTGGACGTAAGGTAGAAAATGAAACTTACAACAAAACTATAGACAAAATGCAAAATACAGCGTGTTATTTGAAATATGTGAATTGGCGGTGGAAATGCTGTAAGTATGAAACCATTGCAAAGGTGCAGAGTACTTGAATTAAACTATTTCTTAATATATTTAAAATCGGTTTGTTATGCAAACCAATTTGCTGACTGCATCAGATATGAAATTGAAAGTTACAGTTGTGAATAATCGCTATCAAAACAAAGGGTGCCACAGGGAGGTGTCCTATCCCCACTTTTGTTTAACTTCAAAGCTACCTTCGCCACCAGATGGAGTTACTATCGTTTCTTACGCCGTTGATTGCACAATAATGGTCACAGGCCCAGGCCCACAGATCGATGAACTATGTAACAAAATAAACGGCTACCTTCTTGATCTCCTCAGTTTCTTCACATCGCGAAACCTGACATTATCACCGACTAAATCATCGGCGACCTTATTCACAACATGGACGGCCCAAATGTCGACCATTTTGAACGTCCACGTCAATGGCCCTATGCTTCCCACTGTCCTACACCCCAAAATCTTGGGTGTGCCGTTCGATCAGGATCTACATTTTGGTGAGCATGCAGCCGCAATTGTACCGACAATCCAGAGCCGTAAAAAAATCCTCAAATCTCTCGCTAGCAGTGCTTGGGGATAAGATAAAGAAACGCTCATTACCACTTACAAAGCAATTGGCCATCTGATTGCAAACTACGCGTCCCCGATATGGTCGCCAAGCCTAAAGATTACCCGCTGGAAGCAGCTACAGGCCTAACAAAATACTGCCCTTAAACCCGCCAGGGGTTGTCTTCTTATGCCCCCAGAACACCATCTACATAATGAGGCGAGAATACTCCCGATAAGGGAAAGAAATGAAATGATAACCAAACAGTTTCTGTTGAATATCCAGAAACCTGGGCATCCCAACAGACATCTGATTGATGAGCCAGCACAGCCCAGGGGCTTAAGGAGTCACCTCCGTAAGCAATATGAGGAAATACGGCACCTGAGAACGCAGCCGTATGAAGCCAAAAAACATAAGCTGGTGCTTGGTGAACTCCATAAACATGCGGCGGACCTCTGTCAGGAATTGCCCGGTGAATCCAGTACTCAAAGAGCAATACCCTAAACTTGCGGAAGAGGAACGCACACTCCCTAGGAAAACGCGAGTCACTCTAGCCCAATTTCGATCTGGATACTGTAACAGGTTAAATTCTTACCTATCCAGAATCAACCCCGACATACAAAATGTATGCCCTGCTTGCAACGTGTCCCCACATGACACCAACCATCTCTTCAGTTGTAATGTGGAACCAACGCCTCTAACACCTCTCTCATTATGGTCCACCCCTGTTGAAACAGCAAGTTTCCTCGGACTCCCGTTAGAGGACATTGATGACAATATGTGATCGGTCAGACATATTGTATGGGACGAAGCACTGCTACAACAACAATAACGTCTTGCTCTATTGCATTTGACATGCTTTAGTTACTCATGCATTTCAAGAAATCCATCAAAAACTTAATAAGCTAAATATTCTGATTGATTGACAAAACCAGTTTCCGGTCGAATTTGCGTTTCTAATGGACGCACAAACGTATGGTGTAATCGAGTGTCACTCTATCGTTTTTTTATATTTATAACTGAACTGTATTTTGGGAAACATGCTAGTGGTCTTGTCATGATAGCCTATGAATACTATATAATATTCAGGTCTGCTCGTATACCTGATAGAGACCACTCTATCATCGCTTCCCAAGGCAGTCGGTTCTATGTACCGGAGCGACTAGGGATTTTTCCCGACCAAGGACTGTCATTTCAGTGTGACCCCATTTAATTTGTTTCGTCCCTCCCACAAATTGTCATCCTCCCAGCAGCTCCTTGCAGCAGGACTGCTACATATTCTCTTACTCCGGGAAGGTATCGAACCCAATCCGGGTCCGTCTCCTCACCCCGGTCCTGAGAAATGGTTTTGCTGCATTTGCCAGAAAAGAATCTTTTTAGGACGGTCATACTCTGTTCAGTGTGTCTCGTGCAAGGGATGGTTGCATCGGACAGGTTGTTCTGGGCTTGATCCCAAAACCCGACGTCCACGTAACTTTTATAAATCTTTTGTGGCTCCTTGCTGCTCACGCCCAAGGGCGTCCCGTAGTCTACGCCTAAGCGTATCCCTACTACCTTCCAGCAGCTTCGCTGCTCAGCAAGCCACAACAAGTACCCGCTGCTGCTCGCGCCCCACGGCGCCAACAACTCAAACAGCTGATACCACTCATAACTACTACCTTCGTAGTAGAGCTGGTAGCAATGCTGAGCATCAGCCCCTGCCCCCGTCTTCTTCTCCTCCCCTCTTTTCTGGCAGCAATCGTGCAGGTCAGGGAAACAGACTCTTAGTCCCTGCCTCCGTTTGCACCGTCTGCCAGCACAGAATATATAGGTTTGCGACATCCGCTCAATGCAGCTCCTGCCTTGGGTGGTGCCACTTTCCTAGATGTTCTGGTCTCCGCGACGGCAACCCCTCGACGGGTTTCATCGCGCCATGTTGCCAGGTCGCAAACCCAAATCATCCGGGTACCCCAATGCTTGCCCAAGGGCGCCCAGTCCCAAGGCCACAACAGCAATTGCGTCCTGGCCTTCCACAACCTAGGCGTAGTCACCCCTCACTTACCCCTAGAGTGGTGGCGTCACCCCTCATGCACTTCAGAATTCTGCAGTTCAACTGTAATGGACTAACTGGGAAGATTACGGAGATAGTCGATTTCATGAAGCGGCACAACATCCGCATTGCTGCGATTCAAGAGACTAAACTCACAGCAAGATCTGCATTGCAGACCTGCTCTGGTTATAATGTCCACAGGAAAGACCGCGAGAGCGGAAATGGAGGCGGCCTCGCGTTTATTATACACCACTCTGTGCAATATCATATATTTGATCCTGGCATCGACCGCAGTGACAATGTCTTAGAACGTCAAGGCCTATCTGTCCGGTCAGGCGATGCAAATCTAGAAATCATCAACATCTACATCCCTCCTGCCACCTGTTGCCCCAGTGGATACCGCCCTAATATCAGGACCTTACTCACTGGCAACAATCGCATTATCTTAGGCGATTTCAATGCCCATCATGATCTATGGCATTCAAACTTGCGGGCGGACAGTAGGGGTGAGATGTTGGCGGATCAAATAGAAGAAACGACGTTCTGCACAATAAACGGAGACGCCCCCACACGTATGGTAGGAAGCTGTCATAGCTCGCCAGATATCTCAATCGTGAGCGCAGAACTCGTAAACTGCGTCAACTGGCAGCCGATGGTAACATTGGCATCCGACCACCTGCCCATACTTATTTCGTTCGAGCGTACCGCCGACTTCATCGTCACCGAAAAACGCACTTTCATAAACTTCAAAAAAGGAAAGTGGGAAGAATATAAATCTGCAACAGACAGCAGCTTTGCTGCCCTCCCTATCCCGACTGATGCCCGCCAAGGGGAGCGTGCCTTCCGTAAGGTCATTGAATCCGCCTCGGCACATTTCATTCCCGCCGGGAGAATTCCCGAAATCCGGCCCCACTTCCCGGCGGAGGCCGCGAGCTTAGCGAGGGAACGCGACCTTATAAGACAGCTTGATCCAGGCGACCTCCAAATAAGGGATATAAACCAACGCATCAGATTGCTTGTGGACGAACACAAGCGGACGAAATGGGAAGAGCACCTAAGAGGTTGTAACCTCTCTACCGGTGTAGGTAAACTTTGGTCCACCGTAAAGTCCCTATCGAATCCGACTAAGCACAAAGACAAAGTTTCCATCGCCTTTGGCGATAAGGTGCTGTCGGGTGCGAAAAAATGCACGAGCGCTTTCTGCCGACAATATATAATGCATCCTACGGTCGACAAAGATAGACGGAGAGCCAATAGACGTGCACATAAACACAAACTCAGCGCGTCACCAATTACCATCACCGCTAGAGAGGTTGAGGACGTCATTGGTCGCGCTAAACCATCCAAAGCAGTGGGCCCAGACGGCATAGCCATGCCGATGCTTAAAAACCTAGGGAAAGAGGGTTTCAAATATTTAGCGCATGTCTTCAACCTGTCTCTTTCCACCTTTGTCATACCCGAGAAATGGAAAATGGCCAAGGTGGTCCCGCTACTAAAGCCTGGGAAACCAGCTAACGTAGGTGAGTCATATCGTCCGATATCTCTCCTATCGCCAGTGGCAAAGACGCTTGAAGCCATTTTGCTCCCTCATTTCCAAGCACATTTGCAGCTAGCCCCTCATCAGCATGGCTTCAAAAAGCTCCATAGCACTACCTCCGCGCTAAATGTCATTAGCACCCAGATAAATTGCGGTTTGAATCAATATCCCCACCATAGAACAGTACTCGTAGCGGTAGACCTATCAAAAGCTTTTGATACGGTCAACCATGGCTCGTTACTGGAAGACCTGGAAGGGTCTACCCTTCCCCCATGTCTTAAAAGGTGGACCGCAAATTATCTGGGTGGTCGGCAGGCATCGGTGCAATTCAGAAACGAAACATCAAAACAAAGGAGAATTAAACAAGGGGTGCCACAGGGTGGTGTCCTATCCCCGCTTTTGTTTAATTTCTACATATCTAAGCTACCTTCACCACCGGAAGGAGTCACAATCGTTTCCTACGCCGATGACTGCACAATAATGGCCACAGGCCCAGGCCCAAAGATCGATGAGCTATGCAATAAAATAAACGGCTATCTCCCTGATCTCTCCAGTTTTTTCGCCTCGCGAAACCTGTCATTGTCACCGACTAAATCTTCCGCGACCTTATTTACAACATGGACGCCCCAAATGTCGACCATATTGAACATCCACGTCGATGGCACTACGCTACCGACTGTCCTACACCCCAAAATCTTGGGTGTGACGTTTGATCAGGATCTACATTTTGGTGCGCACGCAACCGCAATTGTTCCAAGAATTCAGAGCCGTAATAAAATCCTCAAATCCCTTGCTGGCAGTACCTGGGGAAAAGATAAAGAAACGCTCTTGACCACATACAAAGCAATTAGCCAGCCGATTACGTGCTACGCGTCACCCATATGGTCGCCAAGCCTAAAAACCACCCACTGGAAGAAACTACAGGCCTGCCAAAATACTGCTCTCAGAATCGCCACGGGCTGTCTTCTTATGTCCCCAGAACACCATCTGCATAATGAAGCGAGAATACTCCCCATCAGGGAGAGAAATGAGATGCTGACCAAACAGTTTCTGTTGAATACCCAGAAACCTGGGCATCCCAACAGACATCTGATTGACGAACCAGCACCGCCTAGGGGCCTAAGGAGTCATCTCCGTAAGCATTTTGAGGAAATACGGCACCTGAGAACCCAGCCGTATGAAGCGGAAAAACACAAGCAGGTCCTTGGTGAACTCCATAGACAGGCGTCGGACCTTTATGTCGGGAATTGCCCGGTGAATCCAGTACTTGAAGAAAAATATCCAGAACTCGCAGAAGAGGAACGCATACTCCCCAGGGAAACGCGTGTCACTCTTGCTCAACTTCGTTCTGGATACTGTAACAGGTTAAACTCTTACCTATCCAGAATCAACCCCGACATACAAAATGTATGCCCTGCTTGCAATGTGTCCCCACATGACACCAACCATCTCTTTAATTGTAATGTGGAACCAACGCCTCTAACACCCCTTTCCTTATGGTCCACCCCTGTTGAAACGGCAAGTTTCCTTGGACTCCCGTTAGAGGATATTGATGACAATTTGTGATCTGTCGCGGCTATTAGGTGGGGCGAGCATTGCTACAACAACAACAACAACAACCACTCTATCATGTTCAAATATGTGTGGAAGGGAATCTACCGGAAGAAAGTATATTTTCCTCAAAAGGCCCTGGATCCCAACTCGGCACAACAAACGCTTTTAAAAGCATGGTATATTTACAAGTTCACAAGACTGTCGCATGCGATGTAAAGTTTCCAATATAAAATGTGCTTAAAACATTACATATGCGACGAGTAGAATAACTTGTGAATTGCCAAGCATATTCTGTATAGTGAATTAAATTAAGAATTGGTTTCAAATTCGAGTCCGGCATATCTGTGGCAATTTGAAAAAAGAACCTATGCCGAGTTAGGATAAAAGTGATATTCTGGCTTCAGAGCAGAAATCCGTTACAGATCTCCCTGCGTTACTTACTCATAGCCCTAGCGCCAAATGGCTGCTACAAAATATAGGAAGTTACAATGGTAAATTGCGGCTAGCTTTTCAGATATAGGACTATGTATCGCCATTATCGTAACTCGACATGGGTTGTTTTTTCAAATTGTCAGAGATATAACTAAACTCATAGCAATCTCGATTACATACTGCTATTCCAGAAATTTATCTTTAAACCGTTATTCATATTCCAAATAACTTTCAGATTTCATACCATCACTGGCTTACTAGAACACAATGACTTAAAAGCTTTTAGCATGCGAAATTTTTCATTTCATTGTCAGCACAAGTCCCATCAAATCATCAAGAAGAAGAAAAGCAGATACCAAAAAAATCAACTAATAAACTAAAATTAATTATTTACCAGGCAAACAGACTAATTAAATTAAATTTGATGTCTTTAAATTTATTAATTTATTATAACGTATATTTGAATGACTTTGTATGCATGCGACCTTACGATAATGTGAATATGTAAGAATGTAAAAACTACAAATTTCTAACGAAATTTATTATGTAAGACTACATGAAAAAACGCCAAAAAGTTCGTTTTGCATTGTAGCTGTTCAACAGCTTTTAATAAATAATTTTAAAACAATTGCAATTGCTGAGGAAAATCACACATCTCCTTTAAAAGCGCTTTTTTTTATTTGCCCGAAAAAAATACCATTCTTTATGGTATTTTTATAAATATATCGTCCCATTCCTATTGTTTTAAATTGTTAGCATCGAAGTAGAGTTATTTATAAGGATAAATTAGTAGCTTAGCTTTTAAAAAAATTTATTTAAATATGTATGCTTAACTTTTTTTAAAGAAAAATAAAAAACTTTGTAAAAAATATGCACTGAATCTTAAGATTTTGTTTTGCATTTGCGTGTTTTAGATCACGTTTACACCTGCACTAATCTACAATAAATCCGCAAAATATAATCTACGCGTTACATATGCCCCATCCCTATGAGACGACAGCCTAGAGGTGGTACTTTGTCCATAGAGAAAAGAATCGGCATCTCTAAAATGTATTTATAATTATCGAGTGAAAAATTTATATGGGAAATGTAGTTATTTAATTAACGATTAGTAGTTTAGTACGAAAATGAGGTTTAATCTCGTTATATGTAAACTAGGTTTTTTTTTTAAAAAGGAAAAATCTTGCAAGCTATACCTAATTTTTCTGCTATTCAATTTAGGACCTAGTTCACATATAACCAGGTCATCTTCATTTTCGTAATTACTCCTTACACCTAGTTTACATACAATGGTATTATCTTATTCACCCCTATTCTGCATTACAAGTCCGTTACAGTTCTCCGCTCCGCTTGAACTGAAATTAGGTATTCTGAGCTCCGCTTGAATCGAAAGAAGAGGAAGAATGAACGAATTTTCGAAATCAGCTGTTTGTGAGAAATTGATGAAATTAGAACACAACAAAATAAAGAAATATTTGTGAAAATTTTAAAAATTAGTGAATATTTCGTTATTTAACATTTATTTGACATAAATAAATTATGAAAACATTAGCCGTTGCAGTTTTAACTGAAGAAGACAATGCGTCCCACAATGTAGACGTTAGAGTGGAAATACGGAGATTGAGGGACATCAGTGATCCATTCAGGATGAGCGATGAATTGTGAGTTGGTGCTGAAAGTGTTAAACCTTCATACAGGAGGAAGAAGAACAAAGCAGTGATAATAATTATACTGCTGTAGCCAATCGCATTCGCAACAACAAACTCACTTCGTTGTAAAAACATGTAATATTCCAATAAATAAGAAGTTGAATTATTTTATATTTGTAAAAGATTGTAAATTTTAACAAAAAATAATTCATTTAATTCAATATAATCAATGGACTTCTTCTTAAGGCCTTTTTGAGAACCCTCTTTTTGTTGACAGCAGTTCCAACAACTCTTCGTATTGCTCTAATGTTGTACTTCTTGCCCTGCAAAACCACAAAAAATAAAAAGTTTATTTTAAAATATTTTTTTTAAACATATATGTATATTTTACTTACATATTTTTTTATAAATTATCAAACTGTGAAAATTTCAATTCAGTTCGAAGTGCAGAATAGGGCTGAATTTTCGTACTTAACTCCTAATCGTTTATTAAATAACTAAATTTCCCATATGAAGTTTTACCTTCGATAATCGGTAATTATGGACCAATTCTAGAGATACCGATTCCTTTTTCGTAGAAAAACTATCACTTCTCGACTATAAGCACGAAATAAGAGAACGATTAGATTATCTATTGAAGATTTATTGTAGATTAGTGCATGTGTAAACGTGGTGTAAGTCTAGAATCTGCGAAAGTATCGGTACACAAATGACCCAGCACCTTAATTGCCCAATATCTCTTGAACCAAAAAAGATTTTCAAAACTCTTGTCTTACATTTTATAGCCACCTACTTGTAGATTAATTTACAATTTTATTTAAGGCTTTCTCATTAATGTTTCAATTTCTACGTGCGATTTATCGGTTGATCCATCAGGGCTGAATACTAACTGATTTTTGTGTATATCTTTTGAACAAAACAAAACTTCAATAATTTTTTTGCTGCATCATAAAGTTACCTAGTGTACATTGATCTACAATTTGATTCAAAGTTCCATCATTAACGGTTAAGGCCCTACGTGGAATAATCGGTTTTTCGATAACTATTGTCATTTTGTGTATATCTCTAGAAACATGCCAAACAGCAAAGCTTTTGTCTTTGCAATATATAGGTACCTACTACTTGTAGATCAATTCATAATTTTATTCAAGATTCTACCATTAACAGTTTTGGCGCTACGTGGCATAAATGGTTTATCGATAACTACTATCAATTTGTGTTATATTTCTTGAACCAAGCCAAGTACAAGTAGGCACCTATATATTGCTAAAACAAAAACTTTGCCATTTGGTTTGGTTCAAGAGATATACACAAAAGGACACAAGTTATCGAAAACCCGATTAACCCACGTAGCGCCTTAACCGTTAATGATAGAGGCTTGAATAAAATTACGGATCAATCTACATTAGCGGCCCGATTCTGAGCGTTACCGGTAAAATAGTAACCAGAACATTATGTAACCGAAAATCGTTACCAGTTCTTTTATTCGCGATTCTGGCCAAAGTGGTAACGCTGTCATCACCGAAAAACTCACCAATGTCTGTGGTGAAATTTAAAAGTTGGTTTTCTTCGCTTTACCCATGGCGGAACGATACAAAGTGGCAGCATGCGACAGCTGAATATAAACTTTTTTTAATTTCATTTGATACATCAACTTCCGGCGCAGTACGATTTTGATATTTGTCCA
Organism: Eurosta solidaginis; assembly: GCF_040869045.1. Lineage (NCBI taxonomy): Eukaryota > Metazoa > Arthropoda > Insecta > Diptera > Tephritidae > Eurosta > Eurosta solidaginis. Next base: position 40,866,490 of record NC_090321.1, on the reverse strand, counting down.
TCGAATTTACAAAAACAAAGTACATGGAATTTTTATATATGTTTGTAGGTATGTCACCATGCTGCCACCTTGTATGGTTCCGCCATGGCTTTACCGAAAATGTGTCACTCGTAGATACGAGGTTAACGAATAAACGAGACGATGTGTATATATGTACATACATGCATAAGTTTTTACATAGTTATATTGTAATTTATTCTGTGAAAGTACTTAATGTAAACAAATATATAATGTATAGTAAGAGGCAACACTTTTTTACTATTATCTTTACTTATTTGCGCTTACAAATCTTTATTTTTCAGTTTTGCCTTTTTCTAAACAACAGCTGTTGTGTGGTTATTTCGATGTAACCACCTACTTTTGTGGGTAAAAAATTATTCGGCTACTTTCGAGGGTAGAATACCAAAAGGGTGTAAAAGTTTCCACATGATTTCGTTACCGTGGCGCAGAATGTTGTTACCACACTATAATTGGGGCATAGGTAGCTATGTAAGTGTAAAAAAAAGTTTGCAGTTTGCTTAAATCAAGAGATATACACACAAAGTAGTTAAAGAGTCAGCGCTCATTGATCAACCGATAAATCGCACGTAGATGCTGAACCGTTAATGATAGAAACTTGAATCAAATTGTAGATTAATCTACAAGTAGGTGGCTATATAATGTAAGACAAGAGTTTTGTAGAGTTTATGTAGCTATCAATGGCCAGTTTTTCGTTGAAGGTTTAATGATGGAATTTTATATCGAATTGTAGATTAGTCTACAAGTTGCTATATAATGCAAAACAAGAATTTCGCAAATCTTGCTCGGTCCAAGATATAGATGGCAATTTAAGTGCTGGGTAATTTGTGTACCGATACATTCCCATTTTCGACTTGAAGTGTTAATGATGGCACTTTATATCAAAAGGGCCGTTCCATTGGTTTATCGAGCTCTGGCTCTGGTTCAAATCTCATTGGAACGATCTTGATCAACTTTATGAGAACTGGCAGCACTAATATAAAACATCTGTTTTGTTGAAAATAAGAAGAAACGTACACAAAATTTTAAGATACTGATAGAATTATTAACATTTAAATAGTTTCGCACGTAAGCAAACTTTATTTTCTTTACATCATCTTCAAGTTGTTTACTCTTTCAGTGTTTTTGCTTTTAAATATGGCGAATTCTTTTATGTATACACAAATGTACACATATTTAGTTCAGTGCTACAATGGCTCAACTATATGGTTGACTCATCTCACCAGCTGATTTTATTTTTTTCATTTCACTGTAGTAGGGATTGTCAGAAGGAGATGGCAAACTTAAAATGAAACCAACGAATTTACAACATTTTCTTACTACATACAAATGCTGCTAAGTTTTATGTTTTTATTCCATTCCATTCGTCTAACAGCAACACTCTGATTTTGGCAATGTGAACAAATGTATGTTGTTGCTGTAGAGATGAACCAACCATATAGTTGAGCCATGAGTGCTACCAACTCAAAAGTGGTTAGCTGTCAAAAAATCTACTACAGAAAACGAAACGAACAGAACTGCTATACGGATCAGAAATTGAACCAGATAAATATCAGGATCACAACGTTGTTGTTTCATTTGCATGTTAAATTTCTATCCGTATCTCGCTCAAGTCTCAATGGAACGTAACTAAAGTGTTGATTAATCTACAAGTTGGTGTCTATATATTGCAAATACAAAAACCTTGGCATTTGGCTTAGTTCAAGAGATATACACAAATTAACAGTAGTTATCGATAAATCGATTAAACCACGTAGCGCCATAACCGTTATGTACGATATGTTCATGGCGTTATAAATTAAAACCATATGTACTGAAAGGTTTGTGGAGTTTTATCGTCGATATGTCGATAGTCCTTTAGCGGATGTTGATCTGGTAAGTTTCGGAAAATAGCACCAGTTACGTAATGCGCCGATCATATCGGGAACGATTTGAAATTACCACATTGAACCTTCTAAGTTATACAAACCCCTCTTTTCGTGGGAGCTTGGGTTAGCCAGAGCCCGCCTGCTAAATAAAGAGGATTCGCTATGGGTAGGTGAGGTTGACATTGGGGTTGGAGAAGCTATGAATTGCGCTGGCCAGCCATTGGGAGGGTTGCGCTACACAATCGCTTTTGTTGTTGTAGCGATAAGGACACTCCCCGATGGTCTTGGGGAGCGTTATCGATGTTGATGGTCCTTCGCCGGATGCAGATCCGGTAAGTTCCGGTACCAAGCCCGACCATCTCTGGAACGCTTTGTTATGACCATATGCGACCTTCTAGGTCATACCGCCCTCCCACCCCCTAGATCCCTGAGGAGTTCGGGTTCGCCAGAGCCTCGTTTGTTAATGTAACACGATTCGCACGGATAGGTGAGGTTGACAATTGGGTTTGGAGAAGCTATATATTGCGCTGGCAACCTGAAAATGTTGCGCTACACAACCCCTTGAATCTATTTGGTACTTTAGTCGCCTCTTACAACAGGCGGGTATATTCTAACCCCCTAGCCCGCTGGGGGTCCACACAATCCCTGGAATTCCGCTATTGGGATTCGTAAAAGTTAGTTACAACAAGTAAAGGTGTCTAAGTTCGGTTGTAACCGAACATTATATACTCAGCATGAGGGTCAATTGTACATTTCATTTCAGATAAATTACTTTTCTATATAAAACGTAGCACCGCCCGTTAAAAAAAAATGTCTCCCCCATTTCCTCTTACAATAAAACTTGATAAGTGAAATATCATTGATTCAAAACAATTTTTTGCTAAATAAAGCTTATTATTCTAGTCTACGACCCTTTTAAACTTGTTTTATATAAAAGTGGGCGTGGTCTTTAACCGATCTCGTCCATTTTTTTCTAGAAATATTTCCTGCTACAGGGAAAATTTGTGTACCCAATTTTATTAGGATCCGTTAATTTTTCTTCGAGTTATGGCTCCCGAAACAGAAAATTTCTTAGTCATAAAGTGAGCGGTGCCACGCCCATTTCCAAAAATTTTAGTGTTTTTCAATTTAATGTTATAATTCAATTTAGAAAGTAAAATTCTATTGATACAAAGCTCTTTTTCGCTAAGATATAGCTTATTATTCTAGTCTACGACCCTTTTAAAAATCTTTTATATAAAAGTGGGCGTGATCTTTAACCGATCTCGTCCATTTTTTCTAGAAATATTTCCTGCTACGGGGAAAATTTTTGTACCCAATTTTATTACGATCCGTTAATTTTTCTTCGAGTTATGGCTCCCGAAACATAGAAAATTGCTTAGTCATAAAAGAGGCGGTCACGCCCATTTTTTAAAATTTGAAGTTTTTTCTATTTATTGTTATAAGTACACTTGGGAAATGAAATACCATCGATACAAAGCTCTTTTTTGCAAAGATATAGCTTATTTTATTCGTCCACGACCCTTTTAAAAACCTTTTATATAAAAGTGGACGTGGTCTTTAACCGATTTCGTTAACCTTTCTCTTCAAAGCATTCCCTATAGTAAACGCAACCTCTCTGCCGAATTTTGTTACGACAGGTTTTACGATTTTTGATTTATGATTAATCACCCCTATTCTGCATTTCGATTACGTTCCCGTTCTACGCTCCGCTTTAATCAAAGTTTGGTATTCTGCATTACGACGGAATCGTAAAGAGAAGAGGAAATGATTTTTCGAAATCAGCTGTTGGTACGGAATGTGTGACCATTGGAACAAAATAAAATAAAGAAAATTTGTAAAAAAACACTGAAAAACCTTTATATTTTATTATCCACGCCATTTTGTACAAAAAAAAGCAAAAGAATATATTGCCGCAGTGTTATATTTTTTTGAGTGAAGTGCTTTCATAATTGTAAGTGTGTTTTTGTCGTTCTTTTGGCCAATTCCCTGCCGTGGCCACCAAGTTTTGTTAAAACGGATTCCTGCACGAATATAGTTGACATTTTCTGAATTTTAAGGATGCTAATTTCATTGCACTGGCCTAAAATACTGTAACGAATTTGCTGCAAATCCTCTTATTTGCAATCCTCTGCTAAGTTCGAATCACTAAACTGTTGAATAAATAACTCCAATTTGTAATAATGCAAAATGGCCTTTATTAAAGTACTTCACAATAACACTCAAACTATGCAACGAATAGCTTGCTTAATAACCAAACTTATTGATAGCTCAAATGAAACTCTACTATTCAAAATAACACTGCTATTGCTCGCTAGATATCGTCTTAATCAAACTGCTTGACAACTCAAATCAAAACTGATTTCCTTCTTACTCGCTTGCCCCGCTTTTATAGTTTACGCTGCATACTTCTAGGCTCTTCGATTTCCAGAACTTACTAGTTGTTTCGGCTACAAAATCGCCAGCCACAACTACGTGCACAAATTATTGCTCTCTCTTGTGACAACTCAGATAAGATATATGCATGTGTTTGTGCATTGCCGCTCCGCTGCTCGTATACGTACATATGTGTAGACGCAATTATTTATTCGTTTATGTAGATACATAAAGATTGAATTATTGATGTGAATGTTTGTAGTTTACAGTCTCTCGCGCGCACATAGGCATATAAGTAAATGCATCTGTGTGTGACATCTCTCTGGGCTGCCTTATATATGTGTATACTTGATTTGATTATTAACGTAAATACTGCTTGGCATGGCCTTAGCATCGCCTTAGTGATGGGATAATTTAGTGATGCTAATATCCGTGACACTGCCCTCCACCTAAATCTGATCGTCCCGATCAGACAAATCTCTCGATCTAAACGTTGCTAGCCTTCCCAAATGGACCACCTTCATTTTGGTTCGTGGTTTACCGATGGTTTGTATGCGGTACACTACATCGTTGATCCGTTTTACAACTTTGTATGGGCCTTCCCAATTACACTGCATTTCGGGGACAAACCTTTTTTACGTTGTGGGTTGTATAACAGCACCAAATCTCCTTCCTGAAAACCTTCTGAATTAATTGCTTTATCATATCTGGCTTTCATCTTGTCACTCATAATCTTTGTTCGTTGCCTTATCAGATCATGTATTTCTCTTAGCTCTTCTTCCAAATCACTAGTGGATTTCCTGACATTTCTCTCCGCATTGGCATCTATCCCAAACTTCAAATCAGCTGGCAGCATAAGGTCATTGCCAAAAATTACTTTCGCAGGGGTTTGGCCCGTTGTCTCATGCACTGCTGATCGGTAAGCCATCAAGAATAATGGTATGCGGGTATCCCATTCTTTATGGTACTTGTCCACTACTTTCCTTAAGTGCTCCTCCAATGTTCTATTGAATCGTTCTACCATACTATCGGATTGAGGATGCAATGCAGTTGTCCGTGTTTTTCGAATGCCCAATGACTTACACATTTCCTGGAACACAGCTGATTCGAAATTCCTGCCTTGGTCAGAATGTAACTCCATTGGTACACCATACCTTGCAACCCAATTGTTTATAAACACTTCTGCTACCGTTTCCGCTTCTTGATTTGGGATTGGGTATACCTCTGGCCATTTGCTGAAATAATCCATAACTACCAGTACATATTTGTTTCCGCCGTTGCTAGTAGGAAATGGACCGGCGACATCCATAGCGATCCTTTCAAATGGCGCACCTGAGTTATATTGCTTCATCTGGCCATGACTTCGTGTTCTGGGCCCTTTCGCTCTGCTGCAAACCTCGCAGTTCGCAATCCACTCAGTGATCGGCTGACGGCAACCAACCCAATAGAATCTCTGTTTAATCTTCTCGAGCGTCTTCGTGATTCCAAGATGACCTCCGCTTGGACCATTATGCAGCTCTCTGAGCACATCAGGAATCCTCTTTCTGGGAACAACTATCAGTTTATTCTTGTATTTACCATCCTCACTCTCCCATACTCGATGAAGGCAACCGGATATCAATTCTAAACTGTTCCACTGTGCCCAATATGACTTCGCAATGGGACTCTCTGCTGACATCTCTTCTCTGTTTGGTCTTTCATTTCGTTCGAGCCCTTGCATAACACGTGATAGATCTGCATCTTCTAGCTGGCACTTTCTTAGCTGTTCCTTGTCCCATTCATCTGTACATGTTATAGTCATTAGCCGGACATCTATAATGTCTTCTTTGGCTTCGGCTTTTGAACAGTGCTTGCATTCCAAACTACATGGTCTTCGTGACATTGCATCGGCATTTCCATGGGTACTACCTTTTCGATGCTCAATGGAAAAGTCATAGCTTTGTAGTCGCTCGATCCACCGTGCCAATTGTCCTTCCGGATTACGGAACTGCAGTAGCCATTTTAAAGCTGCGTGATCTGTCCTGACACGGAATCGCTGGCCGTAGAGGTATTTGTGAAAATGTTTAACCCACTCTACCAATGCCAACAGCTCTCTCCGCGTAACGCAGTAGTTCCTCTCTGGTTTTCCAATCGAACGGCTGTAATATGCAACTACCTTCTCCTGTCCATCGACCAGTTGTGATAAAACGCCTCCTATAGCATATCCACTCGCATTTGTATCTAGAATAAATGTTGCTCCTGGCATCGGATATGCTAACATTGGGGCAGTGCACAAACGCTCCTTCAATGTTTGGAAAGCCACTTCTTGCTCCTTCTTCCATTCAAAAGCTTTATTTTTTCTTGTAAGCTCATGGAGGCTATGGGCTACGCTGGAAAAATTTTGTACAAATCGGCGGTAATATGTGCACAGCCCAAGGAAACTTCTTAATTCATGTAGGTTCTGTGGTCTTGGCCAATCCTTTACAGCCTCTATCTTTTCGTTCGCAGTGCAGATGCCCTCTGTCGTTACCTTGTGACCCAAATAATTTACTTCCTTTTTAAACAGCGCACACTTTTTGGGACTTAACTTCAGACCAGCGCCAGCTATTCTTTGGAAAACTTCCTCCAAGTTCTTAAGATGTTCATCGAAATTCTTGCCCAATACGATGATGTCGTCCAGGTACACCAAGCATGTTTTCCAATGTAGTCCTTTCAATACCTGATCCATGAGTCTCTCGAAAGTAGCTGGTGCATTACATAGTCCAAAGGGCATTACTGTAAATTGCCAAAGACCATCTCCGACGCTGAAGGCTGTTTTCTCTTTGTCTTCCTCCTTTACCTCCACTTGCCAGTAGCCGCTTTTCAAGTCCAGTGTGGAAAACCATTTCGTACCAGAGAGCGAGTCCAGAGTGTCGTCAATTCTTGGCAATGGGTAGCTATCCTTTTTCGTAACGTCATTCAACTTCCGGTAGTCCACGCAAAACCTCATTTTTCCATCCTTCTTCTTTACAAGCACTACCGGTGAGCTCCAGGGACTAGCTGATGGTTCGATGACGCCGCTGTCGCTCATTTCTTGTATAATTTGACTCACAACTTCCCGCTTCGCCAGTGGAACACTACGGGGGGCTTGACGGATCGGCCTCGCATCTCCAGTGTCAATTTGATGTTTCACAACTTTGGTGCGGCCTGGTTTAGAACCATCCTGGTCAAATATGTTCGCGTACTTTAGGAGCAGTTGTTTTGCCTTACTCTGATATGCTTCCTCTAGCCCCTGCGTCCATGCCGTGATGTCATTTGAAAGATTAGTATTACTAGCTGAAACGTGTTCCTGGAGCTGTTCACAGTTAATAACTACTTCAGCCTCTTGGCATCTTCCCAAAATAGCTCCTTTAGTCAGTTTGAATGGTGAATTGAACTCATTGAGTACTCTTACCGGAATACGTCCATCTTGTTTTGTCATAGCCAGGGTTTTTCCTACAAGTATGTTCAGTGCTGATTTGTTTGCTGCTTCGACAACCCACAATTTGTTTGTCCCACAATCTCCATCAACCTTTGCCCAGATGATTGCTTCGGATTTTGGTGGTATTCGCTGACTCTCTTCCACCAGCACTCGTTTACTGCTGTAGCCCCTCTCGTAGCCGAAATTAAGTGGTACATCCATGTTCTTATATCGCATCGTCTTGCTTTGCATGTCGATCTTGATGCCCTGGTCGATTAAGAAGTCCACTCCAATTATGATTTCATCAACAATCTCTGCCACTATAAAATTGTGTACTACCGTGACGTTACCAATTGCGACTTCACATGATACTTCTCCTAGAACCGTGCTGTCTTCTCCAGTGGCTGTACGCAATCTTGCTCCATGCAATGGTGTTATCTTCTTGTTGACTAAATCCGCTCGAATGATGGAATGAGATGCACCCGTATCTACAGTCAGTAAACGTTCCTTTCCATCCACATGTCCTCCGACAGTAAGATTGTTTGACCTTCTTCCAATTTGTGAGATAGAGATTATGGGGCATTCAGTTGAGGGAGCCAGCTGTCGCCCCTTGCGGCTGACTCGCTTTAGTTTAACGATTGAGTGGACTTGGAGATTTGCTCATCTCCTTCAGCTCTGCGTTTACGGCCACCCACATTGTTGGAGCTATTGGGACCGGTGCTGCAATGTCGTGCAATATGACCTGGATTGCCGCACTTGAAACATTTAATAACTCCGGCATTTTTCTGTTGTGATCCCTTCAGTGCTTCCAAAATTGTGTCTACCCATTCTGGCCTTTCTACTTCTACACGATGAGCCTTATATGCTGGTTTACTCAATAGGGAGGCAGTTTCCTGAGTCAATGCATGTGATACCGTTTCAGCAAATGTCAGTTTTGGGTTCGCGTATGTAGCTCGCTTCGTTTCCACGTCTCGTATGCCATTTATAAAACTCTGGATTTTTACCCTCTCGGTGTATTCGACGGGTGCGTCCGCATTTGCGAGATGAGCCAACCTTTCAACATCTGAAGCAAACTCCTGCAATGTCTCATTTGCTTTTTGGTAGCGGTTTTGCAACTCAATTTGGAATATCTGTTTCCTATGCTCGCTTCCATAACGTCGTTCTACAGCAGCCATAAATGTTTCATAACTGTTCCGTTCGTACTCTGGAATCGTCTGTAAGATTTCCGCTGCAGGCCCTTTCAATGCCACGAACAGTGCAGCAACTTTATCTTCCGCATTCCAGTTGTTCACTGCTGCGGTCTTCTCAAACTGTAGCTTGAAGACCTGGAAAGGAACAGAACCGTCAAATGATGGTGTTTTTACCTTTGGATTGCTTGCTGAAACAGCTGGGCGGTTTAGCTGCAGCTCCTGTATACGACCTTTTAAAGCATCTACCTCAGCCTCGATTTTGTTCTCAAACTGCATTATTTTTTCGTCCATACGGGCTTCTAGTTGTACAGAGATCTGCGATGATACCTGTGCTGAAATTTGTCCCGACATTTCGGATATACGTGCCTCCTGTGCTTCAATCCTTGATGCTATTTGTGACGACATTTCGGATATACGTGCCTCCTGTGTTTCAATCCTGGATGTTATTTGTGACGACATTTCGGATATACGTGTCTCCTGTGATTCAATCTTTGCTGTTATACGGTTCTCCTGCGATTCTAGTTGGGATGCCATATTTGTGGATATTTGTGATGACATTTCTGTTATACGTGCCTCTTGCGCTTCCGGCTGGGATGCCAATTGCGACGACATTGATGCTACTGTCGATGTTTGTGCAGATATTGCAGCCAATATCATGTTCAAGTCTGTGCTGGTAACTGTCTGAGATGTTTCGTTTTTCTCTTCAATTTTTGTTGTCTCCTCGCCATCAAGATGAAAGACACTCTTCCACATCAATTCCTTCTGCTTCCATTGCCTCTCGTAGCCGTGCCGGAAGTTCAAGTTTAACGCCTCTTGTATTCAATCCACGGTTCTCCAACTCCTTCAGTTGCTGGATCTTCAATTCACTGAACTTTGCCATGTCCTTGTTGTCCTCTGGAATTTATTCAACAATTCCTCTTCTGACACCAATTGTAACGAATTTGCTGCAAATCCTCTTATTTGCAATCCTCTACTAAGTTCGAATCACTAAACTGTTGAATAAATAACTCCAATTTGTAATAATGCAAAATGGCCTTTATTAAAGTACTTCACAATAACAAACTGTGCAACGAATAGCTTGCTTAATAACCACACTGATTGATAGCTCAATGAAACTCTACTATTCAAAATAACACTGCTATTGCTCGCTATATATCGTCTTAATCAAACTGCTTGACAACTCAAATCAAAACTGAATTCCTTCTTACTCGCTTGCCCCGCTTTTATAGTTTACGCTGCATACTTCTAGGCTCTTCGATTTCCAGAACTTACTAGTTGTTTCGGCTACAAAATCGCCAGCCACAACTACGTGCACAAATTATTGCTCTCTCTTGTGACAACTCAGATAAGATATATGCATGTGTTTGTGCATTGCCGCTCCGCTGCTCGTATACGTACATATGTGTAGACGCAATTATTTATTCGTTTATGTAGATACATAAAGATTGAATTATTGATGTGAATGTTTGTAGTTTACAGTCTCTCGCGCGCACATAGGCATATAAGTAAATGCATCTGTGTGTGACATCTCTCTGGGCTGCCTTATATATGTGTATACTTGATTTGATTATTAACGTAAATACTGCTTGGCATGGCCTTAGCATCGCCTTAGTGATGGGATAATTTAGTGATGCTAATATCCGTGACAATACTTTATAAAGGTTTATTTATTCTTTCCGCAAGGATTGTTTACGTTTTCGCTTCACCTTCCTCTACGCCGGCAGCTTGCTTTGGCATATAACTGGACCCAACGAACAGACACAAATTATAGCTGTCTATTATAATGGAATCAATAGCCGCGGCATTATTTGTGGAGTTGGAAAGCAATGCATACGAAAATGGCCAGGCGAGAATGGAAAGGCAAATATTGCGACATTTGTGTAATCCATTTGAGATGAGTGACGAATTGTAAGAAATTGGAACTTAAGAGTGGTAAAGTTTAATGACTTATTTTCTTATTTAGGTTCAAAAAAACTTTCTACTTAATAAGGATGCTTTCAAGTAGGTGTTAGATAGTTAGATACTTTTGCGGGGCAAATACGTCCAAGGACTTCGACATCGACATGTTGTTTTTGACCTGGAAACATATAAAAAACAATCATCATCAGGCCTTCTACGTTTCTTAACAAGTTTTACTTACATTTTTGTTAAAATTCTGTTATAAATTAATAAAAAACTAAAAAGAAAATATTTTTCCGCCAACTAATTTGCAACTTAGAAAAACGGAACTACGATCGAAATGCAGAATACGCAAAATCGAACGATTCGAAGTTGGATCGAAAGAGATTGGAACACAGAATACCAAAATTGCCAAATCGAAAAAATTCCAATCCAAGTCGAAATGCAGAATAGGGCTGAATAATTGTAAAATTTATTTTATCACAAGTGGGCGGGCCGCGCCGATTTAATTTTTTTTTTTTTCAATTCAAGAGTCTCAGTGTCAGTCCACACGTCAAATTGCAACATTCTGGGTGTATTATTTACTAAATAATAAGGTTTTTTGGGATTTCCAAAATGTTTTATATATAAAAAATGGGCGTGGTTATCATCCGATTTCGCTCATTTTCAATACCAATCTATTCTGGGTCCAGATAAGCTTGTGTACCAAATTTGGTGAAGATATCTCAATATTTACTCAAGTTGTCGGTGTTAACTGACAGACGGACGGACGGATATAGCTCAATCAAATTTTTTTTCGATACTGATGAATTTTGATATATGGAAGTCTATATCTATCTCGGTTCCTTTATACCTGTACAACCAACCGTTATCCAATCAAAGCTAATATACTCTGTGTGCAAAGCACGCTGAGTATAAAAATGGATAAATCGATTGTTTACCTAATCTACTTATATACATATTGTAACGAATTTAGGGAACTCCGCTTATTTTACACCTTCTACTAAAGGTCGTATCGCTACACTGTTGAATAAAACACTCGAATATTCTGTGTGACAAAATGGTCTTTATTAGACTGCCTTGAAAGTACTTCACAATTAAACTGCACTTCGCAACTGATAGCGTGTTCAAACCAAACTGATTGCTGCTTACTCAGCTTTCGCTCCTTTTATACTCTCTGCCGTCTCGTTCGCATACTTCTAGGCGTTTCTTCTTCTAGAATTTACTACTTAGTTACCAGCTATAAACTACAGATGCACGTTTATAGCTTCTCGCATAGCCATATGCGCGTGTATATGTGAGTGATACTTCTAACGATGATTGCATACTTTTGTGAGTATCTCAGATATATACATGTGTTTGTGCATTTCTCTCCGCTGCTTGCACGTACATATGTGTAGACATAATGATTGATTTTTTTAATTTCATACCAGTGGCTGCTTAGTATTGGCTTAGTATTATTAGTGTTGCTAATATTCGTCACAATATGTTAAGTTCCTCGAAAATTTTCAGCAATTCTAATCAATAAAAAATGTTTACTTTTTTTTAACTCTTTATTTATATAATTTTACGGAACTAATTATCATATTTTACAGTTACATATATGTATTTTGATGGCATTGTACGTGGTGAGTGGTCTCTTTATTACACATATAACAATTAAATAACACTCTCACTTTTTTGGCGTAACTAATAGTTACGTTCTTAATGCGCTCGCAAGTCATAAGTAAATAATAATAAATTCATTACGAAATCAAAACTAAATCAAGCAAAAATTAAGTAATATTAAAAATGCATCGGTAGTAAAAAAAATTATAAACAAAAATAAAATAATTTTGCGCTCAAATGTCGACAAATTCACGTTTGTTAATATATGCTACATAGAATATAAAAAAGGGTTGCTTATACTTTCTACTTGTTTTTTTTTCATTCTTCAAACGTCACAACTATCTTAGCTTACAACCTACTACCTAAACTAATGGATAACTGGAGGCAGTAGCAATGCCGCATTGATTTTCCTTATTACGTGCCATCTTGATATAACCCTTATCACCCCAAGTGGTACCCCAAGAATTCTTAACCAACCAATAATCTTGACCATCGGGATCAGTGCCATAACCAACAACCAAAACACCATGATCTAATTGTTCAGCATCACACAATGGCTCTATATAAACACCTTCTGAATAGAATTGGAATGATTCATGTGATGCATCAATGGCTACGGCAATAGGACCAATTGTGGCAACAGCTTGCATCATTTTCTCTTCATCACCAGCGGGTATATCAACGAAACCACGATCGGTGGCGCCGACTGCAGATGGATTATAGTGACAGGAATCATCAATGCCCTCATAGGGATAGGCACGTTCGGTATCAATGCCACCATTATCTTTGATGTAACGGAAAGCATTGTCCATTAAACCACCATTACAACCATTATTGCCATATTTACTAGAACAATCGACCAAATTTTGTTCGGAGAGCGAAATTAGTGCATTGGATTTGCGAAAATGTTGACCTTCGAGCGCGCCGGTGCTGGAGAATGCCCAGCAAGAACCGCAGTGGCCTAGTAAAAGCATATAATTATGAATATTGTAATAAAAGCAGAAAACGCGTATATCTAATTTGCAAATCACCTTGATCTTTGACTTCAGTAACTGCGCCATTAGAACGCCAATCAACAGATTTGGGTACAGTAACATGTGCAGGTGGAATGAAAGTGACGCCACTATATTTTAAGCTGTCGCTGTGGAAAGTAAGAGTTAATTAAAGCAGAAATTATAAGAGGAATTTAATAACGATGACCGTCACATATTTTATGCGTTGCTTCAAACTCACCGCATTTGTTTTCTTAGTGTATTATTGAAGCCATTCATGGTCTCACGGAATTCAGTATGCAACATGTCGGAATATTTGTTCACACCCATTTTGAAAGTCGATTTGCCAGCTGAATATAGTTGATTGTGTTTGGCAATTTTTAGTTTGTTCTCATTGAAAATTTTTAAACGGAAACGTTCTTCAACTTCGTTAGAGTAACGTTTACCATGTTCCATCTGAAATTATTGAACAAAAACAGTTGGATTAAATTTAGAGAAATTTTTAAAATAAACAAGTAAGGAAGGCTAAGTTCGGGTGTAACCGAACATTACACACTCAGCTGAGAGCTTTGGAGACAAAATAAGAGAAAATCGCCATGTAGGAAAATGAACCTAGGGTAACCCTGGAATTTGTTTGTATGACATGGGTATCAAATAGAAGGTATTAAGAGTATTTTAAAAGGGAGTGGGCCATAGATCTACAGGTGGACGCCATTTCGGGATATCGCCATAAAGTGGACCAGGGGTGATTCTAGAATGTGCTTGTACGATATGGGAATCAAATGAAAGGTGTTAATGAGTATTTTGTTCTATAGGTCGACGCCATTTCGGGATATCGCCATACAAGTTGACCAGGGTTCACTCTATATTGTGTTTGTACGATATGGGTATCAAATTAAAGGTATTAATGAGTGTTTTAAAAGGGAGTGACCCTTAGTTGTATATGTGAAGGTGTTTGGGGGATATCGACCAAAATGTGGGCCGGGGTGACCCAGAACATCATCTGTCGGGTACCGCTAATTTATTTATATATTTAATACCACGAACAGTATTCTTGCCAAGATTCCAAGGGCTTTTGATTTCGCCCTGCAAAACTTTTTCATTTTCTTCTAATTAATATGGTAGGTGTCACAACCATTTTACAAAGTTTTTTCTAAAGTTATAATCAAAAAACCAATCCAATCACCATGTTTCATCCCTTTTTTCGTATTTGGTATACAGCCCGATTCTAAACGAAAATTCCGTGCGAGTTTTTTCCCTTCTCCCATTTCTCGTATTCTAAATAAAAATTCCTTGTGAGTTTTTTCACTTCTCCCTTTCCTCCTATTCTGAACAATGTTCGAAAAAGAGGAAACCGGTTATGGGAGAAAAGTAGGTATTATGAATGTGAGGGAGAGGGAGATTTCTTTGCCATTTCATAGGAGTTTTTTCACTAGTTAAATTAAAGGGAATGCATCAAAATAGTTAAAGGAAATTGGTTATTTTAAGAAAGAATACTTATTTGTACAAATTTGTGCTAAAATATGTATGTAAATTCTACCACAATATTCTCACTGTTAATACAACAACAACAACCACAATATTCTTTATTTTAAGTCGAAAAGTATATCTATAAGCAACGGAAAAGCTCTTCGCATATTTGATGCAGCCATCCAGAAATTGCGGAAGGATTTTTTAAGAAGGCATAAATAGATTTTGGCATATGGCGAAAGGCGAACTCAACT
Organism: Eurosta solidaginis; assembly: GCF_040869045.1. Taxonomy (NCBI): domain Eukaryota; kingdom Metazoa; phylum Arthropoda; class Insecta; order Diptera; family Tephritidae; genus Eurosta; species Eurosta solidaginis. The sequence goes on along the minus strand of NC_090321.1, from coordinate 40,851,397 downwards.
CGACTTAGCCGCCAGAAAATTGCTTTGCAGAATGAATGCATGCAACTCCGGCGGATTTGTGTTATCCCGCCGTCTTCTTCTTCTTATGCTCCTCTGTTGATGTTGCTGTGGCACCAATTCATTACTTATTCCAGTGAATACGACATGAAATGCAATAATGTGCATTGTTTATACCTTATTTCTTAATTTCAAACAAATTCGCAACAATAATTAAACTTCAATTTTTTAAACAAAATAAGAAATGCGCAACGAAATTTCAAGTGACAAAACAGCTGACTTCGAAAATTTGAAATTCCTATTCCCCAATTATTCTTCTCCCTAGGAGAAAAGAATTGGAGGAATTTTTCCGCGGGAATAAAAAAATCCGCGAGAACAAAATTCCGCGAGAATATTTAGAATTGGTCTGATAGAGTTATGGCATTTTTTAAAATTTTCGAAAACTTCGATATCGAAAAAGTGGCCGTGGTCATAGTCGGATTTCGCCCATTTTCAATACCAAGATAAATTGAGTTCATATAAGTACGTGAACTAAGTTTAGTAAAGATATATAGGTTTTTGCTCAAGTTATCATGTTAACGGCCGAGCGGAAGGACAGAAGGTTGACTGTGCATAAAAACTGGGCTTCAAACCGATTTCGGCCATTTTCACAGAAAACTGTTATCGTCATAGAAGCTATGCCCTTACCGAATTTCACTAGGATTGGTAAACTTTTGTTCGACTTATGGCATTAAAAGTATTCTAGACAAATTAAATGAAAAAGGGCGCAGCCACGCCCATTCTGAAATTTTCTTTTATTTTTGTAGTTTTTTCACCATATCATTACTGGAGTTAAATGTTGATATAATTTACTTATATACTGTAAAGATATTAAATTTTTTGTTAAAATTTGACTTGAAAACATTCTTTTTAAAGGTGGGCGTGTTCGTTATCCGATTTTGCTAATTTTTATTTAGCGCACATATAGGAATAGGAGTAACGTTTCTGCCAAATTTCATTACGATATCTTCAACGACTGCCAAATTACAGCTTGCAAAATTTTTAAATTACCTTCTTTTAAAAGTGGGCGGTGCCACGCCCATTGTCAAAAATTATACAACTTTTCTATTCTGCATCATAATTTTAATTTTCAATTTTTAATTTTATCAATAGCGATCTGAGATGAGTGCCCAGGAACGTACACACCAAATTTCATCAAGATACCAAAAAATTTACTCAAGTTAACGTGTTAACGGACTGACGGACGGAAGGACATGGCTAAATGAATTTTTTTTCGCCCAGATCATTTTGATATATAGAAGTCTGTATCTATCTCGATTAGTTTATGCCGTTACAGGGTACCGTTATGCGAACAAAATTAATATACTCTGTGAGCTCTGCTCAGCTGAGTATACAAGTTTTGAAAAGACAATTTTTTTAGAATAAAATTTATTCATTAAACTTATTTAGGCAATTCTAAGTTATGATATTCGCCGTATGTGCTATTTTTTAATCGAATTTTATATTGGAAACCATGGAAACAACTCAAATCTTAAAATTTTACATCAAGCAAAATGAAATCATCGGAAATGTATCATGAAGCTAAGATGTTGTTGTTTTAACGATAAAGACACTCCCCGAAGATTTCGAAGGTGTAGTTATAATTCCGAAGGAAAAAAATCATGCTCTTTTGTGAGACACCCTAGTATTAAGTTTGCATAAATAAAGGCACATAATGCAGCTAATTCTAATCTAGGCAATACTGCTTATCAAATAATTCTATGGCATACACAAATTTTTCGGTGAAGTTTATCTCACTTTCTAATTTCTGAAGTACTCATTCAGTATTGATATATTATGGTACGGTTTCATGAAAAAAAGATTTGACGCGTAGAGGCAAGAGGGACCGTAACGGTTAGGTTAGGTTGAAGTGGCTGCGGCAGAGGCCGCCGTCAGGAGGCACATTGTGCTAGCACACAAAAATACACCATTACCACTCCTCTTCGATCCATATCGAGTCCTTGATGTACTCCACGACCTGGCGTTGAGTATCCAATCTTATTTTTCTTTTAGCGATAAGAATACTACCACCAATAGGTTTTGGAAAAATTTATCGATAATGATGGCCCTTTGAGGCACATTTGTCGGGTACATTCCAGAAAATAGGCACCATTAAGATAATAGCACTACCATCTGAAGAGCGTTATGACCACTTTGCTTGTTGTTGTATTAACGATAAAGACACACCCCGAAGGCTATGGGGAGCGTTATCGATGTTGATGGTCCTTTGCCGGATATAGATCCGTTACGTTCCGGCAACAAAGCACCATTATGGTATTAGCTCGACCATCTCGGGAACGATTTATATGACCATAATAAACCTTCTAGGCCATCCCGCCTCCACACCCCCTAGTTCCATGAGGAACTTGCTGTCCCCAGAGCCTCGGCTGTTAATGAAACAGGATTCGCCGCGGGTAGGTGCGGTTGACAATTGGGTTGGAGAAGCTATATATTGCACTACACAATCCCTTGAATCAATTTGGTATTTTATTCGCCTCTTACGACCAACTTTGCTTCTTCTAGCTCATCAAACCCCCTCCTTCCGGCTCGCCAAAGCCTTGCTTGCTAAATAAACAGGAATTGTCACGGGTAGATGAGATTGGCTATTTGGTTGGAGAGGCTTTGAATTGAGCTAGAAACAGATTGAAACCCTGAAAGGAAGTTCCCAGGCGGCGCTGGTCTGGTGCCCACTTAACGCCGGACAGTTGCACATGAGTTGATCTACTTTTCTTTCTCCTCTTCATATTCTTTACAATCCCTATAGAATCGGCGATTTGGCACTCCTAGCATATACCATTTCATTCAGGTATTTTATACCGTGTAGTGTAGGCTCTTGAGTACGAAGGACGATTAGTTTACAATGTTCGGTATGTTGAGAAAAAGTATACCCCAAAGTCTGCAGTGTGCGTGACGACGTCCTTGTTGTAACCCCAGCGGGTTAGGGGGTCAGAATATACCCGCGGTAGGTATGCATGTCGTAAGAGGCGACTAAAACACCAGATTCAAGGGGCTGTGTAGCGCAACCCTTCAGGTTGCCAGCGCAATATATAGCTTCTCCAAACCCAATTGTCAACCTCACCTATCCGCGGCGAATCCTGTTTCACTATCAGACGAGGCTCTGGCGACCCCAAGCTCCTAATGGAACTTGGGGGTGGGGAGGAGGGATGGCCTGAAGGTTTAATGTGGCCACATAAATCGTTCCCGAGATGGTCGGGCTTACCGGAGCATACCGGATCTCCATCCGGCAAAGGACAATCACATCGATAACACTCTCCAAAGCCTTCGGGGAGTAACCTTATCGCCACAACAACAACAACAACAACGTCCTTGTAAGGGCAGTGTGTGACGTTTATCCAAGTCTTTAGTTTGCTGTTTGGTGTGGCGCTACGCCATCTCATGCCATACCTGCAGAACTCACAGCTTGATTACTTTTTGTTGTAACTGTAATCACTATTTCCAGTCCCTGGTGCAAATTGTTTTAGTTATTCTGTATAACATTGCGCGCCTTCGCACAGAGACATGCATTGCAATTAAGACCTGAAGATGATTTTAGCGAAGCAATGGCAAAAACAAAAGAAAAAACCGACAGTAGTGATAATTATGATAATACACTTTTCAATTTGTATGATCAAACAAAAGTGAGATCGCAAGAAAATAAATTGTCATGATCACATCCCCCAGAGTTTTACACCAAAGAGAGACTATCAACTTGTCATGTTTAATTCAATTAAAAACAATTAGATTATTTAAATGCCTGGAGAGTTTTATTTATGACTGAATGGGCTTATACGAGACTGGCAAGTAATTGATGTCCATCCATATTCTAATTCATAGTGACTGACAATTGTTATAGTAAAATTTTAACTGTGCCCGTATTTTTGAATGTTTCAATGACAATTGTTGGCAGTCGCTACCCAGATTTAGGTGTAGAGAGAATATTTCGACTGCTGAGTAGAATACATATATCTTGGCCGCCGTTCCAAAAATGCCCTATCCGAGCTTGAGTTCAATACATTTTGACATTAGCTATGGCACCTGAGATAGGGCGTGTTCTTAAATAGAATCTTGAATCTTTTTGAAAAATATTTTCAGATCGGGTGTTTTCGAACTGGTAGGCAAGATAGGGTGATAGTACCCCAGCGGGTAAGGGGGCTTAGAATATACCCGCGGCAGGTATGCATGTCGTAAGAGGTGTCTAAAATACCAAAATGATTCAAGGGGTTGTGTAGCGCAACCCTTTCAAGTGATTGCCAGCGCAATATATAGCTTCTCCAGCCCAATTGTCAACTGCACCTATTCGTGGCGAATTCTGTTTCTTTAACAGCCCCGGCTCTGAAGACCCCAAGTTCCTCATCTAGGATCTAGGGATTGGGAGGGCGGGATGGCCTAGAAGGTTTCATGTGTAAATACCAAATCGTTATCGAGATGGTCGGGCTAGTACCTTAATCGTGCTTGTTATCGGAACGTACCACATCTGCATCCGACAGAGGACCATCAACATCGATAATACTCCCCAGGGCCTTCGGGGAATGTCCTTATCGCTACAACAACAACAACATAGGCTGATATTCCACTCAGCCGTCGCACGGTGGGGTATTTAATCAATCTAGCTGGCCAAAACTAAAACAGCAGTTATTTCTGTTAAAAAAGTGGTTGTCTCATTTCATTGTTATGAATGGAAATTTTTGACAGTAAATTCACGGTATTCCGCACAGAATTACTTGGAACGAGCCTCCGATTTTGGAGGGACTCGGGGTCATTTTTCGGCATTACATGAGATATGTATGTCAACATGGGTATAAAACGAAAGGTATTTTACTCCGCATTTCTACTGACACTTTTGAGTAGGGTTGCCACTTAGAGTTGCCACCTCACCTCCTTCTTTATATTTCTTTGTATATCCACTACCATCCCGGAAACGGCTCGACCGATTTGAATCAAGTTTGGTACATCGATATAGTATTACATTTTAAGACTTTTCACCTAGGTGTTGCCACTGAGGATTTTTTCACAAGGTTGCCACCAATAGGGGTATCAGTCTCTTGCAAAATTGATCACCACTCAAAAAATCGCGGGTATGCGCATCCGTTTTTGTTATTAAACTTTGAAATAAACACAAGCTTATGTATTGCCAAAAAATTGCTGACATGATATGCCATGAAAGAAAGATATGTATATCTTATTTGTTTGCAAGGTTTTTAAAAAATTTAATATTGAAAAGTAGTAGCATTACAAGTAGAATAACTCAGTTAAAACATGCGGTATAAAAAATCTAAGATATCACATTTATCTGTCCGAAACAAAAATGTAACTAGATTTTATTAAGGCTAAACAAGTGAACAAGTATTTAGGTTAGAACTGTATATTGCATTTTAATCCAAAAATACATCGAACTGCAGACAATTTTTATTCAACTTTAGGTGTGCGCGGTTAGCTCCGTTGACGTTGCAGATGGGTTTTGGGGTATGTTCAGTGGACATCTAGGAACGCCAGGGAGAAAATTAAAAAAATTGGAATATTTTGAAAAATCGACTTTTGGCCAGCTAAATTGATCAAATACCCCACCGTGCGTCGATTTATTGTTTTTTTGTTTGTGGGTGAAATTTGTATATAACTACGGAGAACAAAGTCTGTGTGTTATAGAAATAAATAGGAGGTCAGCATGCTGCAATAAATCGTTTTAAATAATTTCAACGTTACACACAATCGAACGAGGAGACTCAGCGCGTTAACGCTCAATCTTATCGGTAGACCATAACTATCAATAAATAAGTGTAATAATTCTGCATACTCAACAGAGTTAAAGTTCTACACTCAATCGTACTACATATTTATATTTAATTTACATTCACCACGCGATAGTAAATTCCGACAGTGATCTTAATGAACACAGAATTCGTTTATCTTGAATGGGGTGTTTAATAGCGTAAAGCTTAGTTGATTCAGGAAACTTTTGACCTTATGACCCAACTTTTAACTTCCATCCGAATTATGCAATCTGTTGTATGTATGTTAATATATTAAAATGTTCTGAATATTTTGAAATTCACGTGAGCTCGACAATGGATGGATCTATCCAGAAGAGATTTAGACAGTACAACCTTAACAATTGTACCTTATGAATTCCGTTTCTCAAAATCTTGGGCTTATTATAAATATATTAATGAAATTAAAAAAAGACGTTAGTAAAAACTTTATGCGATGTTTATAAAATGGCAAATTTATTTAATTTGACTGCTTTGAAATCGTTTGTCCTGTCGCATTGCCGTTTGGAGTTTTGGGCCAAATTTGTTTCAGTGAGACACTTGTTTCACAAAGCCCTAATATTAAACTTCGGAGGCATACCAGAAGGCACCTGAATAAGTCTCAGAGATTGTGTTGTAGGAGACAGCGTTGTCAGACATGAAACTTGCTTGCTCGTCTTATAAGTTGCTTAAGTCTTTGACACTCTGTACCACTCACTCACACTCTTACCAAATGCTACCAGCGCTTAATTGTAGAAGATGTTATTTTGAACTTTAACACACTTTTTCAGGCGATAAAGATTGCCTTAAGATTGGATTTTAAAATTTGAGTTGCTTTAGAATTAATGGATCGAATTCGATAACACTGACCAGCCGTTTAATGGTTAGAGGAAGACATCAAAGTTTAATGCTACAGTATCTAAATAAAAAAAAAAACCAACTTGAGGTAAAATGAAGATGTCTTCGATCCCGACATGTCTTATGTTTTAAAAGCTTTCGGGCGCTACTAGCGGTACTCCCCTACAGTCCGAGTGTTGACTGCGCTGGTGGTTCTTTAATAGGGCGAGAATTTCAGTATATATTTTTATTATTTTTTTTTAAAGCTTTGTCGGTTCCAGATAACTTGTAACATATTTGTCCTGACCATATAAACAACTTACAAAATTTATTATATGCCCTATTTTCCGGCAAGTTTAAGTTTTAGGCTCTCACAAAAATTTAGGCCATTCACAAGGTTTTCTATTCGCCGTATGTTGTATGCTTTAATCAAATTTTATATTGGAAACCATGGAAACAACTCAAATCTTAAAATTTTACATGAATACGACACTCTTGTTAATTGTGCAATTGTGATAATTTTCCAAAAAAATTTTGAGATTGGTTTGTATCAGTGTTTGTATTTGCCGTGGAGTAGTTAGCAGTAGCAACGACAATTATGCTCCGCTACAGCTCCGGCTCTGAACATGAACAGAGCAAAGAGCAGAACCATAGCATAAAAATGTGATAGCATTTCTTAGGCCTGCTTTGAGCTACGTCGTGTTTTGGAGCGAAGCAAATATATGATCAAAGCTATAAACGAAATGCTATAGTTATAGTGTTTGTGGTTTTAACTATCGTTCTTTAAGTTGTTGTAGCTTTTTGTTTTTGTTGTTATTGCATAGGATCACTCACATGTGTTCGCATGTTGTTGCCACGGCTCTGCTCTATGCTCTGTTCGTGTTCAAGGCCGGAGCAACAGCAAAATAAACCTCAAGAGTAATATAGCATTTTCAATCAATGTTTTGTATAGTTTCAGTTTCAAAATTCATACGAGGGTTTTTATTAAAGTATTTAAAATAAAAATAAAATAAACAAATTTTAAGCACCTTTTTTTATATAAATGGACAAAAATCAGCGACAAATGTCTTCGTATATATACATATTCTTGCTTAACTTTGATTTTTAAATTTTGACATAGAAATTGCAAAAATATTTATGAGAAGTAAAAATATAAAAGTGGAGCGCACATTACTTGGATTGGAAAGTTGGTAGGAAAGGAGATATTATTAGTCAATCAATTGCGCTCCACCTTTACATTTTTACTTCTCATAAATATTTTTGCAATTTCTATGTCAAAATTTAAAAATCGAAGTTAAGCAAGAATATGTATATATACGAAGACATTTGTCGCTGATTTTTGTCCATTTATATAAAGGAAATGCTTAAAATGTTTTTATTTTATTTTTATTTTCTACTTTTCTTACATTTTCTCGGTTTTTTAACCTATCTGTTAAGTTCTACGTTTGCAGCTCAATGAGAACTTACATAAAAATCAATCCCAAAACTCCCTCTTTCCCGTTTGATTTTTCTAAATATCATAGTCCGTGCGCCCCCTAGCGAAACTTTTTGTAATGTGTCATCGGCTGTCATCGACCTCTGAATTAAGCTCTAAACTTTTAGCCTCTAGCTCATCGAGAAGTTACCCCGGTTTCAAATTTCCAAATTATTATCTAATTTTTTCGATCCGTGCGCCACCTAACGGATTTTTTTCCTTTTGTTCCTTTGTCAAGGTTTCTTAACCTGCCTCTGAGGTTTCATGTTTGTAGCTAAAAGAGAAGTTACTTTAAAATCGATCTCAAAACACCAAATTTCCAAATTCTTATCTAAATATTTCGATCCCTGCGCCACCTAACGGAATTTTTTTCTCCTTTTCTTAAATTTTCTCGGCGTCTTATCCTCTCTGTGAAGTTTTAAAGTTGTAGCTCAATAAGAACTTACATAAAAATCAATCCCAAAATTCCCTCCGTTTCGTACGATTTTTTTAAATATCTCATCCCGTGCGCAATCTTTTTGTATCGTGTCATCGACCTCTGAATTAAGTTTGAAATTTCACGTTTGTAGCTCAATGAGAAGTTACTTAAAAATCGATTGCAAGATTTGTATGAAAAGCGGACAAACATTCAACCGACCTAATGTAAAGGAAGCAAAAATAAATAAGAATTTAATTAACGAAATTTGGTAAAACAATTCCCTCTGCTACTTTCGTGTTCGCTGCCGAGCGGATTGTGGTCCATTTACTTTTCAGATTTGTGGGGTATTGCTTCCTAATTTTTTTTTCTACAATGGATCTACAGTTTGTATGCCCGCCGAATCAATTGGCTGCATATATATGTTTATTTTATTATATTTTTTTACTTCCTTCGAACGATTTACAAACAGATAGCCCTCTTTGTTATCGATACAAACAGGTTCATAAGTAAGTTTGATAATAATTTGAAAATAATTCTTTTTTAGCTAAATGAGGTGTATCGGACATGAAAATATTTAATAAAGTACTATTAAGCTAAATGGTAAAAAATATAATACTAAAATGTTTTTATTAATTTTAAAATAGTTTTTTATGATTACCCCAATACGCCATTCCAAAAAAAAAAAAATCCTCCGAATTTTGTCGCACAATGTAAAATGAGCATAACCAACGTTCAATGTAAACAGTTCTAGGCAGCTAGGCTTTGGAGAAGACATTTAGAGGCAACAATTTGTGTCCTAAATTTTGTTAAGTCACAGCGGTCCAAGTCAGATCTGTTAACTCGGCCTTCCAGTCAGATAATTTTGGTGAAACAATGAGCCTAGCCTACTCTATCAATAACGGTTTTGAGAAATTATAAGCCACAATTTTTAACATATTCAACTAAGCCAAGAAAATAATAATTAAGAACATTTTTTTTTTTACCGAGATGCTGTCAGCGTAGCCTCCATTCCCATTTGCTATTTGATATGACAAACAAACGAAGTTATTTATGAAAAAATCTTTATAAATCACACCCTTTGTGCAAAATTCTAATAAATAATTAATAGGAGGTACATTAGGGTGGGTCAAATGTATTGTTCAAAAGGCACATCCTGTTTCTGAATCTATGGGTCATACTGAGTAATATTGTCCATGGGACCATAGGTCTGAAATAAATTTCAAGCCTCTTTAATTTTGTTAGAAAATTTTATATCCCAATCCAAATAGCGGCTCTCACAAATAAAATACATGAAAATAAATGTCAAATTCGGATTCGGATATAAAATTTTCTAACAAATATTTTTGAAGTCTTTAATGAGCTTATGGCCTATTGAAAAAATAAAACACAATGTTTTTTCTATTGTATTTTACATATATTCGTCGATATTTCGACTGTGTCGATCAAACATAGTCATATGTTCCTGATGATGGTTTTAGAATAAAACCGAAATATCGACGAATATATGTAAAATACAATAGAAAAACATTGTTTTATTTTGTCAATAGGCCTTGAGCTCATTAAAGACTTCAAAAATACTTACGTATAAGACTAATAAAATTCATCAAAAATTTTCTAACAAACTTGGGGAGGCTCGAAATTCATTTCAGACCTAAGATCACATGTACAATATTACTCAGTATGACCCATAGATTCAGAAACTGGATGTGCACCTTAAGTTTTTTCCCCATTTTTTCCCATACCATTTGATCCGCCCTAATGTAAATAGTGAAAATTATTTTTAAAAAAATCACGCATGTTTTAATCAAGCACATACCTACATATTTAGTTGAAGTAGTAAATAAAAATACATTGTATGCAATAAAAATAGATATTAACGATCAATTAAGTTCAAAAGTTTATAGCGCGAGAAAAAAAAAATTTATAAATATTCGTAACAGTCCCTCTAATAGCGATTGCATCATAGGTGCCAAGTTTTCGAAATTTGTTTTTGAGGTAAAAAGGGGCCAGTAATAATACACAAAAAAATTTTGGTATCAAGACCTTTGTGGTGTTGTTCTACATAAAAACCAATACTTTGAATCTCATCCCCAAGAAGTGCTGAAAAAAAAAATATTATAAAAATATAATTTAAACTATGATAAAAAAAAAAAAAAAAAATTGAATGTTGCTTCGATCGGGACTTGAACCCAGAACGTTCTGTGAAAGGCCACACCAAAACAAATTTCGACATCTTGGCACATATGATGCAATCGTTATCAGAAGGCCTGTTACGAATATTAATAATTTTTATTTCATTAATTTTTTCTCGCGCTATATACTTTTGAATTTGATCGATTGATCGTTAATTTCTACTTTTATTGCATACAATATATTTTTATTTACTACTTCAATTAAATATGTAGGTATGTGCTTGATTAAAACATGCGTGATTATTTTTTATTGCTCAGAAAAGTATTAACAATAGAGTTCAGGATTTTGTGCAAATAGTCTAGCATCATTGTATTTGCCAACTGGTGAAGTATTTTTTCACAAAACGCCAAAAAAACTATCGGCTATGCATTTGTCATGGCAAATTCGCAACATCAAAAACCGTAGTTTATTCTTTCAATTTTGAATAGCAAATTAACAACTTTCAAAACCAGGGACGGAAAATAATAATTTTTTTTTTTGGAGTCGAAAAAGTTCTGGTCAAAAAATTGTCCTAGGTGAAAATGTTTGAGTTCCAGGTATCCCTATAGCAATATCATGTCGAATCATGCATCCTTTTTATTTTTCGAACTTTTTCTATAAAAGTCTACATATAAAAGTAAAATCTGTATTTTTATTTTTTTTAAGTCCGATAGAACTAGTTAAACTCGGACTTTTAAAAATAAAAGTCCGGATAAGCCGTTTCTTTGTTATCAAGCGGGACTTTTATTTTGGCCTTAAAAAATAAAAGTCCGGATTTAACTTTTTATTTCCGGACTTTTATTTTTAAAAGTCCGAGTTTAACTAGTTCTATCGGACTCAAAAAATAAAAATCCGAAAATAACTTTTATTTTGATCCAAATATATTTAAAATCCAAAATTAATAGTTTTGCAAGGAATTATACTATAAAAATAAAATAAAAAATTTAAAAGGAAAAAAAGTTGTTCACGATTCGTAGCTTTCATTTGCTATAACAACGTTACCAAATACACAAAATTCTGAACTCCCTTAATATTATTAATATTTTATTATTTTTTTTGTTTGTGTGTAGTTACAACGCCCAAAACATTTCATCTCATTAATTGGTTTGTTTATAGGGAGGATTCATTGAGTAAGTGAACCTTTTCGCGGAAATAATTTTTTTATCTATCGATTGCTGAGTGAAATATCCTTACTTCTGCGTCGTTTCGAAAACATACAACCTGATGGCCGAGACACAATGTCAAATTCTTCTTCTTATGCTTTGCTTGCAACAAAAGTTGGAAGTTGGGTACATTCTCATGTCAGATGGCGCCGTTCTCCATAAAAATAGTCTACTCGTAATGCGTAAGATTGAGTTAAACGTATATATATGAAAAACTGCTTATGTGACGGGACTTTCTTAAATTCAATACATTTTGGCCTTAGATAGGACGTTTATGAAAAAAAAAAAGAATGTGAGGTTGGGTGTATGGAACAATATTATATATAGCTCCGATCGAAATGATTTTTACAGGAAATCTTCTATGATATATTAAAATATATATAACCAAGTTTTACGTTTTTATATTGGAATTAAGGGAGAAATGGCTAAAAATCTTTCTATCTGAACGATCGGTTGTATGAGATATATACTATATATAGCTCCGATCAAAGTGATTTTTTTCAGAACATCTTCTATGATATAATAAAATATATATCACCGAGTTTCACGTTTATATGAATGACCAAAACCGTCTTATCTGAACGATCGGTTGTAATGGAGATATATGTTATAGTGGTCCGATCCTACCGTATCCGACAAATGTCTAATATAATACAAAAATACATCCTTGTGCCAAATTTCATTGAGATATCTCAAAATTTGAGGGACTAGTTTGCGTTCAAACAGACAGAAGGACATGGCTATATGAACTCAGTTCGTCGCCGTGATCAATTCGGTATACTTAATGGTGAGTCTATCTTCTATATTTCTCAACTTTACAAACATCGGACCAAAGTTAATATACCATTTCATGTTCATGAAAGGTTAAAAAACCAATTTAATCGACGAAGTTTGATAAAAAAAATCCAACGGCTATTTTTCTGTTCCATGCTGTAAATTTGCTGCGACGTTTTGAGATATGGAACAAAATACACATAAGTAAATGCGTCCTGTTAAAAGTACAGAACCTATACTTTTCACAATTTCTATAGTCCTTGGGCAGCTGTTAAAGCCAGAGAGATGAAGAGGGTGCTGGAGGATATAGAGAGCATTTTTTAGAAGACATAAAATAGAAATATTCTAAAAAAGATTGTTGAAATTTATTAGTTTGCGAGCCTGACCCGTGCGCGTCTTGCGCAAGCAATATAAAAGCCTCTTACCAAATTTAAACAGAAATCAGCTGTTCTATTAAATTACAGCTTGCGCTGTCAGCTTGCGTATAATAGCAACTGCCGGTAATGCAGTGCAAATATTCACAATAGTGCCATAGTACAAATAGATTTCTTTGTGTGCTCACAATCGTTTATTTTTAACAAATTATTTTAATGAAAAACACTACGACCAAAATTGCCCAAAGCTCGCTAATAGCCCGAATCTCCATCTTTATAACCAAAACTTTATTTATAGATTTGGATTCCAAATAAGAGCGAATAAGGGACCCGTACATAAAAACAGCAATTAGAAATAATATATATGATTATTTATAAAATAGTTTAAAATCGCTAGAAACGTCCGCTAACTGTAAAAGACTATTTTACTAACGTTTTGCCACATTTTATTAAAGAAAAATGAAATGTTTTATATAAAAAAATTTAAAAACTTCGAGAAACTATATGAAATTTTTAAAAACATTGCTCAATCCCGCTTTTGGGGTTTTACTAAAGGAAAGTAGCTATGTGATCGAAAGAATTTTTGTGTAGTCCAGAATGAAATATAATGAATAAAACAGCCAAAAATATGAAAGAAATAAAAAAGCACCAACAAAAATTTTCCGGTTCAATATAGACAGCCTTCCAAAAATGGTTTCCTTATTCGAGAGCACATAAACTTAATAATGCTTTTTGATTTATGTCCTAAAGTACAATTTAGCACCAAATTTATGTAGCAGAGATTTAGTTTAGAGAAATATATCTGCAAAATATCCCACTGCACGGCGATAAGTAAACTAAAATAGCTACGAAGCATTTAGAAAATGTCAACAACATAAATATAAATAAAGCAAAGTGCTAAATAAACTAAACTTAATATAATCTAACAAGATAAACTAAGTGCTGACGAAAATTTAAAAGAAAACTGAAGGAGTGAGGAAAAAATATTATAAACTCACTTAGCATGGGAGTAGTTTGTTGATCATTTAGGCATACTTATGTTATGTCTCATATTTTTATACTCAGTTGAGCAGAGCTCACAGAGTATATTAACTTTGATTGGATAACGGTTGGTTGTACAGGTATAAAGGAATCGAGATAGATATAGACTTCCATATATCAAAATCATCTGTATCGAAAAAAAATTTGATTGAGCCATGTCCGTCCGTCCGTCCATCCGTCTGTCCGTTAACACGATAACTTGAGTAAATTTTGAGGTATCTTATTAAATTTAGTATGTAGGTTCCTGGGCACTCATCTCAGATCGCTATTTAAAATGAACGATCGGACTATAACCACGCCCACTTTTTCGATATCGAAAATTTCGAAAAACCGAAAAAGTGCGATAATTCATTACCAAAGACGGATAAAGCGGTGAAACTTGGTAGGAGGGTTGACCTTATGACGCAGAATAGAAAATTGGTAAAATTTTGGACAATGGGCGTGGCACCGCCCACTTTTAAAAGAAGGTAATTAAAAAGTTTTCCAAGCTGTAATGTGGCAGTTGTTGAAGATATCATGATGAAATTTGGCAGGAACTTTACTCCTATTACTATATGTACGCTTAATAAAAATTAGCAAAATCGGAGAAGGACCACGCCCACTTTAAAAAAAAAATGTTTTTTAAAGTAAAATTTTAACAAAAAATTTAATATCTTTACAGTATATAAGTAAATTATGTCAACATTCAACTCCAGTAATGATGTGGTGCAACGAAATACAAAAATAAAAGAAAATTTGAAAATGGGCGTGGCTCCACCCTTTTTCATTTAATTTGTCTAGGATACTTTTAACGCCATAAGTCGAACAAAAATTAACCAATCCTTTTGAAATTTGGTAGGGGTATAGATTTTATGACGTTAACTGTTTTCTGTGAAAATGGGCGGAATCGGTTGATACCACGTCCAGTTTTTATACACAGGCGACCGTATGTCCTTCCGCTCGGCCGTTAACACGATAACTTGAGCAAAAATCGATATATCTTTACTAAACTCAGTTCACGTACTTATCGGAACTCACTTTGTATTGGTATAAAAAATGGCCGAAATCCGACTATGACCACGCCCACTTTTTCGATATCGAAAATTACGAAAAATGAAAAAAATGCCATAATTCTATACCAAATACGAAAAAAGGGATGAAACATGGTAATTGGATTGGTTTATTGACGCAAAATATAACTTTAGAAAAAAACTTTGTAAAATTGGTGTGACACCTACCATATTAAGTAGAAAAAAATGAATAAGTTCTGCAGGGCGAAATCAAAAGCCCTTTGAATCTTTAATTTGATACCCATATCGTACAAACAAATTCTAGAGTCAGCCCTGGTCCACCTTTATGGCGATATCCCTAAATGACGTCTACCTATAGAACTATGGCCCAATCCCTCTTAAAATACTCTCTAATACCTTCCATTCGATACACATGTCATAAAAACACATTCCAGGGTTACCCTAGGTTCATTTTCCTACATGGTGATTTTCCTTTATTTTGTCTCCATAGCTCTCAGCTGAGTATGTAATGTTCGGTTACACCCGAACTTAGCCTTCCTTACTTGTTTCTCATTCATACCAACATCGGACTGAATTTCATACTACGGTTTATGTTAATAACAACTTCTTCGGTACAGTAAAGTAAAAATTCTATCGCTTAGCATGGGGTACATATTTACACAAGTGCTCCTGCAGAAGAGACTGACTCCACGTGTCAGTTGACATTTCTATTTATAAAAAAAAACAACAATGCCCCACTGATGCCCATGATGCTTCTTCTGCTTAGCGGCACACATATTTCAAACTGTGCAAATAAATAGTAAAGGTATTTCTATTTACAAACGCATTAGACTGGTGATGATTTTTTTGTAATTTTTTTTGAAACATGCTAGCAAAAGCGTATTTTTCGAAACAATAAATAACAAGTAAGGGTGTCTAAGTTCGGGTGTAACCGAAAATTATATACTCAGCGTGTACATTTCATTTCAGATGGTCTTTAACCGATCCCGTCCATTTTTACTAGAAATATTATCTGCTATAAGGAAAAAATGTGTACCCAATTTCATTACGATATGTAAATTTTTCTTCGAGTTATGGCTCCCGAAACATAGAAAATTACTTAGACATAAAAGGGGCGGTGCCACACCCATTTCCAAAAATTTTAATGTTTTCCAATTTAATGTTATAATTCAATTTAGAAAGAAAAATTCTATTGATACAAAGCTCTTTTTCGCTAAGATATAGCTTATTATTTTCGTCTACGATCCTTTTAAAAATCTTTTATATAAAAGAGTGCGTGGTCTTTAACCGATTTCGTCCATAAACAGGGTTAGAACTTCACTACTATCGTAGTAGATTTATTTAATTTTTCGAAAAATTCGCAATTTCACTACCAACTACAATTTTTCAGGTAGCAAAGTTAATCCAACTGAGGCGTTCTGCAAGGAAATACCAAAATATTATAGCAAAGCCATGACTTCTCAATTTTTATACTCAGGATGCTTTGCACACAGAATATATTAACTTTGATTGGATAACGGTTGGTTGTACAGGTATACAGGAATCGAGATATATATAGACTTCCATATATCAAAATCATCAGTATCGAAAAAAATTTTGATTGAGCCATGTCCGTCCGTTAACATGATAACTTGAGTAAGTATTGACATATCTTCACCAAATTTGGCACAAGAGTTTATCTGGATCTAGAATAGATTGGTATTGAAAATGAGCGAAATCGGATGATAACCACGCCCACTTTTATATATATAATATTTTTGCAAACACAAAAAACCTGATTATTTAGTAAATAATACACCTAGAATGTTGAAATTTGACGTGTGGACTGATATTGAGACTCTTGATAAAAATTTGAAAATTTTTTTTAAATGGGCGTGAGACCGCCCACTTGTGATAAAATCAAGAGCTTTATATCAATGGTATTTCATTTCCCAGGTGGATTTATAACAATCAGCCCTATTCTGCATTTCGACTTGGATTGGAATTTTTTCGATTTGGAAATTTTGGTATTCTGTGTTCAAATCTCTTTCGATCCAACTTCGAATCGTTCGATTTTGTGTATTCTGCATTTCGATCGTAGTTCCGTTTTTCTAAGTTGCAAATTACTTGGCGGAAAAATATTTTCTTTTTATTTTTTTATTAATTTATAACAGAATTTTAACAAAAATGTAAGTAAAACTTGTTTAGAAACGTAGAAGGCTTGATGATGATTGTTTTTTATATGTTCCCAGGTCAAAAACAACATGTCGATGTCGAAGTCCTTAGACGTATTTGCCCCGCAAAAGTTTCTAACACATACTTGAAAGCATCCTTATTAAGTCGAGTTTTTTTTTTGAACCTAAATAAGAAAATAAGTCATTAAACTTTACCACTTTTAAGTTCCAATTTCTTACAATTCGTCACTCATCTCAAATGGATTACACAAATGTCGCAATATTTGCCTTTCCATTCTCGCCTGGCCATTTTCGTATGCATTGCCTTCCAACTCCACAAATAATTCCGCGGCTATTGATTCCAATATAATAGACAGCTACAATTTGTGTCTGTTCGTTGGGTCCAATTATATGCCAAAGCAAGCTGCCGGAGTAAAGGAAGGTGAAGCGAAAACGTAAACAATCCTTGCGGAAAGAATAAATAAATCTTTATAAAGTATTTTAGGCCAGTGCATGAAATTAGCATCCATAAAATTCAGAAAATGTCAACTATATTCGTGCAGGAATCCGTTTTAACAAAACTTGGTGGCCACGGCAGGGAAATGGCCAAAAGAACTACAAAAACAAACTTACAACTTACAACTTACAACCAGCACTTACAAACAGCACTTCACTCAAAAAAATATAACACTGTGGCAATATATTCTATTGCTTTTTTTGGTACAAAATGGCGTGGATAATAAAATATAAACGTTTTTCAGTGTTTTTTACAAATTTTCTTTAATTTATTTTGTTCCAATTTTCACACATTCCGTAAAAACAACTGATTTCGAAAAATCATTTGTTCTTCCTCTTCTCGTTACGATTCCGTCGTAATGCAGAATACCCAACTTCGATTAAAGCGGAGCGTAGAACGGGAACGTAATCGAAATGCAGAATAGGGGTGAATAAATAACAAAGACTTCAAATTTAAAAAAATGGGCGTGGCACCGCCCTTTTATGACTGAGCAATTTTCTATGTTTCGGGAGTCATTACTTGAAAAATTTACATATCGTAACAAAATTTGGTACACATATTTTCCTTATAGCAGGAAATATTACTAGAAAAAATGGACGATATCGGTTACAGACCACGCCTACTTTTATATAAAAAATTTTTAAAAGGGTCGTGGATGAAAATAATAAGCTATGTCTTAGCGAAAAAGAGCTTTATATCACTAGAATTTTACTTTCTAAATTGAGTTATATCATTAAATTGGAAAACCCTAAAAATTTTGAAAATGGGTGTGACACCGCCCCTTTTATAACTAAGCAATTTTCTGTTTCGGGAGCCATAATTCGAAGAAAAATTAACATATCGTAATAAAATTATGTACACATATTTTCCTTATAGCAGAAAATATTTCTAGTAAAAATGAACGGGATCGGTTAAAGACCACGGCAACTTAGATATAAAACAAGCTTAAAAGGTTGAAAAGGGCCGTAGACTAGAATAATAAGCTATAACTTAGCAAAAAATAGTTTTGAATCAATGATATTTCACTTATCAAGTTTTATTGTAAGAGAAAATGGGGAGACATTTTTTTAAATGGGCTGTGCCACGTTTTATGTAGAAAAGTAATTTATCTGAAATGAAATGTACAATTGAAGCTCACGCTGAGTATATAATGTTCGGTTACACACGAACTTAGACACCTTTACTTGTTGTTGTTGATTTCGCTCTTGAAATATTCAATTTATAATCAACAATTTGTGCGAAGTTGCTATATCAGCTATTTTCGATGGATATAAATTGACAGAATTAACGGTGGAATTGATCCGTAATGCGGTTGATTTTACCAGCTTTTTTTTCTTTTAGACTAATCCATATGTAATATAGCACATATGTGCGCAAAATCGAGCAAATCAGTTGATCGTAATGTCCAACATTCAATCATCTCTAACTAAGCGAATATATCGTAATTTTTTCACTCAAACGCACGTTTTAAATCTGTTTGGAAAGTCAAAGTAAAAAGTTGGAACAGTCTAATATATACATATAAAAATCGTCACCAACCATGTGCTCTACTGACAGCCGGTAGCAACCCTTAAAATGAATTGGTTTTACAACCAAATGATGAATCAAAACATATGTAGAACATGCGTTATTGATTTTCCGCATATTTTCAAGCAAAGTATGTAAAAACTCCTTTTAAGTTCACAACAAAAAAATTACAAAATTGCTATATACATACATATTTTTTATTGAAATATTTCATTTTTAAATGTAGTTTTTTTATTTAACTTAATTTAACTTAACGCTTAAAAGTATAACAAATATTTAGTGTTTGTATAAAATTCGTTAATAAAATTCGGTAAAAAAAAATGTTTTTAATAAAAGGTTAAACCCACGCACACAACATACGTCTTTAGTAAGAAAACAACGGGAGTAAATGCAGTTTTCATGACGCCCATCTGAGTAGCAGCCTTAATTGTTTATTAATTATTGTTTTCGAAATTAATTTTACTACAGTTCTTTTGTAGTATTTTATTCCAGTATTTATTGTACGAGTATGAGCGCATACAGTCTGCTTTGTGTATGATTTTATTTAACTAGTTGATTGACTCATGCATTGGCAGGTGTTTTCCCCGAGTTGCTTAATCTCAACATTTAAAGTAATCCATATCTGAGCGAGCGCCCTTATTTGGCTGCCGAAGCACATGCTCTGTGCAGATTTTTTTTAAATCAAATTTACATTTCTACTTTATTTTGTAATTTTTCAAGTTTTAGCTCATTTTTTTCGCATTGCTCTTCATTTTATTGACTAATTTCCTCCATTTCAAGTGTCACAACAGCCGCAACTTCTTGCGTTCCGTTTGCGCCTGCTGCTGCCGCCCTTGCCGTTGACACTGTCGCCGTTGTTGTATTAGTTTCGAGGCACGCTTGGTACATACTAGGTTCTTCCAAATCGAGATTTTTTCGTTTATTTCTCAGATAAGCATAGATTATAACATTTCCAATAAACATAATAATCAACAATACACAGGGAATAATTATATCACGCAGATAATTATTATCGCTTGCTTCATTGTCTGACATCCTGCGTGCGTGCGTCAACTGTGTTTTATAGTGTAATCCGTTTTATATTTATACAACTTTTTTGATTTGTACTTTGTGCGCTACACAATATTGGTGTGCAGTAATTTGGTTTACTGTGGAATTCTTTTCGTTTTTATTGTTATTGTTATTTATCACTCTTTTTGTTGGTTTATGTAAAATACTAATTGAATCATTTTCTTTTATTTTTGGCTATACAATTTTCGTAATTTTCATTGCTATTGTCGTCCTTTACACTTTCACAATTCGCTTGCAACTATACTCTTTGACGTTCGTCGTCGAACTACCCGCCAGTGTGATTTTAACGAATCACTTGGGTCATAGTCGCTGTTAACAACGACGCACAGTGGGGTATTTGATCAATCTAGCTGGCCAAAACTAAATCAGCAGTTATTTCTGTCAAAAAAGTAGTTGTCTTATTGTTATAATATTTAACAGTAAATTCACGGTGTTCCGCGCAGAAATACTATGGATCGAGCCCCCGTTTTCGGGGAACCGGGGTAATTTTTTGGCGTTACATGAGATATGTATGTATGTCAATATGGGTATCAAACGAAAGGTATTTTACTCTGCATTATTGATACTTTTAAGTAGGGTTGCCAGCTAACCTTTTATATATTTCTTTGTATATCCACTACCATCTCGGAAACGGCTTAACCGATTTTAATCAAATTTGGTACATCGATATCGGGCGGATCCAGCACGATTTGGGAGGGGGGCGATTTAAGTCAACTTTTTAAGTAAGATAAAGTGACCTTAACATTTTTCATACAAACACACATACATATTTACACTCATCTACAAAAGTCATCATCACTCAGATTTTTCCAGTTTTTACTAAGTTTTGCTTCGACCTTCATTATTTTCGATATTTTTATAAAAATATGTATTATTATATAACACCAACAATCCAAAGGAATTTTTGTCCAGAAAAAATATGTGGTGTGGCAACCGTGATCATGAAATTGTGACCAAGGCTTTCTTCAAATACCAGAATGGTACATTTTTTCTGCTGATTTTACCCACAGCGAAACAAATGGAAATTGAAAATGAATATATAGCTAAACTATTCATTTTATAAAATATTTCAACCGAAGTATTATAAATTGCAGATCTTGGAAGGGGGAGGGGGGGGGGGGTTGGCCGTTTGGAATGATCTTATAGATTATACATATGTACATAAAAGCTAAAAATTTTAAATGTAATTAAAACGAACTTTTATAATTTTCATAAACTCCAGATCAGAGCAGGGAGGGGGGGGGGGGGGGGGGTAAGAGATCACCCCCTGGATGCGCCATTGATCGATATAGTATTACATTTTAGGACATTTCGCTCATTTGCTGCAACGTCGTCATAACTCAAAAAAACATGACTTTTGAGTTAATAACATATAAACGTACCCAATACCCAATGATCTATGTTGTATAAAAAAATCTTTGTGATCAGTTAAAAATTTAGCACGTGTTATAAAAATGAAAATATGCCTTTATATGCGCAACATATGGCGGTTAAAATCTTTGAATGGCTCTCCTGGAAAATTGTGTTTTTTGAGTTATGACGACGTTGTAGCAAATGAGCGATTTCACCTAGGTGTTGCCACTGAGGATGTTTTCACAAGGTAACCACCTTTTGCCAATAGGGGTATCAGTCTCTTACAAAATTGATCACCACTCAAAAAATCGCGGGTATGCGCAGCCGTTTTTATACTCAGTTGAGCGGAGCTCACAGAGTATATTAAGTTTGATTGGATAACGGTTGGTTGTACATATATAAAGGAATCGAGATAGATATAGACTTCCATATATCAAAATAATCAGGATCGAAAAAAAATTTGATTGAGCCATGTCCGTCCGTCCGTCCGTCCGTTAACACGATAACTTGAGTAAATTTTGAGGTATCTTGATGAAATTCGGTATGTAGGTTCCTGAGCACTCATCTCAGATCGCTATTTAAAATGAACGATATCGGACTATAACCACGCCCACTTTTTCGATATCGAAAATTTCGAAAAACCGAAAAATTGCGATAATTCATTACAAAAGACAGATAAAGCGACGAAACTTGGTAGATGAGTTGAACTTATGACGCAAAATAGAAAATTAGTAAAATTTTGGACAATGGGCGTGGCACCGCCCACTTTTAAAAGAAGGTAATTTAAAACTTTTGCAAGCTGTAATTTGGCAGTCGTTGAAGATATCATGATGAAATTTGGCAGGAACGTTACTCCTATTACTATATGTACGCTTAATAAAAATTAGCAAAATCGGAGGAGGACCACGCCAACTTTAAAAAAAAAAATTTTTTTAAAGTAAAATTTTAACAAAAAATTTAATATCTTTACAGTATATAAGTAAATTATGTCAACATCCAACTCCAGTAATGATATAGTGCAACAAAATACAAAAATAAAAGAAAATTTCAAAATGGGCGTGGCTCCGCCCTTTTTCATTTAATTTGTTTAGGATACTTTTAACGCCATAAGTCGAACAAAAATTAACCAATCCTTTTGAAATTTGGTAGGGGCATAGATTTTATGACGTTAACTCTTTTCTGTGAAAATGGGCGAAATCGGTTGATGCCACGCCCAGTTTTTATACACAGTCGTCCGTCTGTCCTTCCGCATGGCCGTTAACTCGATAACTTGAGCAAAAATCGACATATCTTTAATGAACTTAGTTCACGTGCTTACTTGAACTCACTTTATCTTGGTATGAAAAATGAACGAAATCCGCCTATGACCACGCCCACTTTTTCGATATCGAAAATTACGAAAAATGAAAAAATTCCATAATTCTATACCAAATACGAAAAAGGGATGAAATATGGTAAGGTAATTGGACTGTTTTATTGAAGCGAAATATAACTTTAGAAAAAACTTTATAAAATCGTTGTGACACCTACCATATTAAGTAGAAGAAAATGAAAAATTTCTGCAGGGCGAAATAAAAAACCCTTAAAATTCTTGGCAGGTATTACATATATAAATAAATTAGCGGTATCCAACAGATGATGTTCTGGGTCACCCTGGTCCACATTTTGGTCGATATCTGGAAAACGCCTTCACATATACAACTACCACCACTCCCTTTTAAAATACTCATTAACTCCTTTCGTTTGATACCCATATTGCACAAACGAATTCTATAGTCACCCCTGGCCCACCTTTTTGGCGATATCACGAAACGGCGTCCACCTATGGAACTAAGGATTACTCCCTTTTAAAATACTTATTAACACCTTTCTTTTGATACCCATATTGTACAAACAAATTCTAGAGTCACCCCTCGTCCACCTTTATGGCGATATTTCGAAAATGCGACCACCTATACAACAACCACCACTCCCTTTTAAAACCCTCATTAATACCTTTAATTTGATACCCATATCGTACAAACACATTCTAGAGTCACCCCTGGCCCACCTTTATGACGATATTTCGAAACGGCGTCCGCCTATAGAACTAAGGCCCGCTCCCTTTTAAAATACTCATTAACACCTTTCATTTGATACCCATATCGTACAAACATATTCTAAAGTCACCCCTGGTCCACCTTTATTGCGATATCTCGAAAACGAAGGCCCACTCCCTTTTAAAAATACTCATTAACACCTTTCGTTTGATGCCCATATCGTACTAACAAAGTCTAGAGTCACCCCTGGCCCACCTTTATGACGGTATCTCGAAACGGCGTCCACCTATGGGACTAAGGATTACTCCCTTTTAAAATACTCATTAACACCTTTCTTTTGATACCCATATTGTACAAACAAATTCTAGAGTCACCCCTGGTCCACCTTTATGACGATATTTCGAAAATGCGACCACCTATACAACAACCACCACTCCCTTTTAAAACCCTCATTAATACCTTTAATTTGATACCCATATCGTACAAACACATTCTAGAGTCACCCCTGGTCCACCTTTATGGCGATATTTCGAAACGGCGTCCACCAATAGAATTAAGGCCCACTCCCTTTTAAAATACTCATTAACACCTTTCGTTTGATGCCCATATTGTACAAACAAATTCTAGGGTCACCCATGGTCCACCTTTATGGCGATATCTCGAAACGGCGTCCACCTATGGGACTAAGGATTACTCCCTTTTAAAATACTCATTAACACCTTTCATTTGATACCCATATCGTACAAACGCATTCTAGAGTCACCCCTGGTCCACCTTTATGGCGATATCTCGAAACGGCGTCCACCTATGGGACTAAGGATTACTCCCATTTAAAATACTCATTAACACTTTTCATTTGATACCCATATCGTACAAACGCATTCTAGAGTCAACCCTGATCCACCTTTATGGCTATATCCCTAAATGGCATCCACCTATAGAACTATGGCCCACTCCCTCATAAAATACTCTTTAATGCCTTTCATTTGATACACATGTCATACAAACACATTCCAGGGTTTCCCTCGGTTCATTTTCCTACATGGTTATTTTCCCTTATGTTGTCACCATAATTCTCAACTGAGTATGTAATGTTCGGTTACACCCGAACTTAACCTTCCTTACTTGTTGTTATTAAACTTTGAATAAAACACAAGCTTATGTATTGCCAAAAAATTGCTGACATGATATGCCATGAAAGAAAGATATGTATATCTTATTTGTTTGCAAGGCTTTTAAAAAATTTAATATTGAAAAGTAGTAGCATTACAAGTAGAATAACTCAGTTAAAACATGCGGTATAAAAAATCTAAGATATGAATTAAAAACACATTTACCTGTCCGAAAAGAAAATGTAACTAGATTTGATTAAGGCTAAAGAAGTGAACAAGTATTTAGTTAGAAGGGTATATTGCTTTTTAATCCAAAAATACATCGAACTGCACACAATTTTTATTCAACTTTAGGTGTGCGCGGTTATCTCCGTTGACGTTGCAGATGGGTTTTGGGTTATGTATACTATTTAGTGGTTATCTAGGAATGCCAGAGAGTATATTTAAAAAAAAATTGGAATATTTTGAAAAAACGACTTTTGGCCAGCTAGATTGATCAAATACCCCACCGTGCGACGTGGCAGTGCTGTGTGCTGTCTGTTGCTGTTATTCTGCAGCTGCTGTGACGTTGTTGTTGACTATTGACACATTCCTCCTTCCACCCCTTGCCACTTTATACATGATAATCAAATATAGTTGAAATTATTTAGTTCGACATGAAGCTGATAAACTCTGCTCGTTGCCAGCATTAATATATGCCAGGGTTCGGATTTTGTAAAGCTCAATTTCGTAGTAGATGACGTGAAAAGTTGGTGCGAAAATCAAGTTTTCGTAGTCGATTGTTAAGGAGTTTTACCATGACGAGTCACGAAATTCGAACGTAATAAATTTTCGAATTTTTTTGAAAGGATTTTCTGAAGAATGAAACACATCATTATCATCATTAATTGGCGCTTACGCCAGTTATATTTCAGGATAACTGACGCCAATTTGGGAGGGCAAGTCCCCGTCCACCTGCCTCTTCCAACTCAGTAGAGGTCTCCGCCTTCCTTTGCTACCAAGCTGTACTATCGATGGAAAAACTTTCTTGGCCGGAGCGTCTTCGCACATTCGCTTAACATGACCTAATGCCCGCTAACGGGCAGGGGAATGCCTATTGGAAGAGGTCTGCTTATATTTTATGCAATCCACGTGTCAACAGCTCTTTCACGAGGCAAACCCTGTGACAAATATGAATATATGCATTATTGTTCTAGTTTTATTTTCCCCAGCCTATTATATTTAGCAGGCGTGACTCTGGTGATCTGAGAGCTGGTGTTATCAAATCTTGTATACGAAAGTCTAGCGTGCTGAGTGCTTGCCTACAAAACTGGGAGTCTTGGGTTCAATTGCAGAAGCAGGTAACATAATATAAAAGCCTATCTTCCCGTCCACAGTGGTAAGAAAACATTCGAAATGTACATCTGCAATGAGATGTATCTCAGCAAAAAGGAATCTTCGTTAGAAAATGCCGGTCGCAGTCGGCATAACGCCTAGGCTAAGGAAATCATACGCATAGTGGTAATGAAAAATCTGAGAAATAGGAACTAACCGGAAAGCCTTATCAAGCACAGTAGATACGTCAAGCCAAACTTAGCAAGTTCACTTAAACCGGCTTTTCTGTTTGCCGTCCTTTAATACAGTGACCCGTTAGTACCGGAATAACGGCAGCTATCTGCTTACATTACCAAACCACTTTTTGGGCGCCGTGCGGTTGAGTAAGTGTCTTCAGTGTCTTCCCGGGATTTGAACCCAGGAGCATCGGTGTGGTAGAACCGATGCTCCTGGGTTCAAATCCCGGAAAAGCAGCACCAGGAAAAATTTTCAGCAAAAATTCATATGGCTTGGGAAAAGGTCCTTAGAGAACACTCCACTACACGCTCTTCCAATTACCCTGGTTCCAGGTTTATACAGATGTTCATGCTCCCAGCTGGACCTTTATCCTATAACATAGGGCGTGTTAGAGCTGCAGTTGTTGCAGCAGTGTGAATTTTTACGACTGAGCATCACGTTCTTCGGCAAAGTTTGAGCAGGTGTGACAACGTAGGGCGTTCGTTGAATTAAATGTTGATCATCACCAGCAAATCAAACCCCCTATAAAAATGTTCACTGCGCTATTGCAGCACACCATCAGTTTGAGTATCAACATTCCATGAAATAAGTAGCTCTTAAGTGATACTGCTGTCATTATTTAGCGGCTCACACACTCATACTTGACCACTCTTTTCCGCTGTAAATCAATGTAGTAAAGTTACATTCGATCAAGATTGTTGGACGACAACTGTTAGTAGAACTCAAAAGGAGGCAAACCTTTAAAGTAAGTGATTGCTGCATCGGACTCGCTAACAGATGGAGCTACAGAGCTGCGACCTGGTAGCCAGACAAATCTAAACAGTTTCAGAAACGTTTAGCGCCTTACTTGGGGTTGTTACAAGAGCTCCAAAGATTCATATCATACTGAATTTTCCAAAATGTTAAGGTTTTACGACATTAATAAGGTTTTGCATTATTTTAAACAAAACGGAGCAAATCTACTCAAATCGAAGTAAAGTTCGAACACTGATATAGTAAGTATGTGATTATATGGTCAATGTATGCTGATATTTACGTTGAATGGCCTCTGCAGTATTTACACACTAGTATGACTACTTCATTTATTCCTCCTCGTTCTGCCAATAGTTCAAATACAAAATAGTACAAATTAAGAGAAAATGAACAGCATTCCGATAAGAGAATATTTGGTACACGACTTTCAACATTTTAGTTAGCTATAGAAATCTGTTCTTTGTTACAGTTTTTGTACCACTGCAGTGGGGGTCCCATGATTTCCAGCTATTTGCAACAAGATTCCTAAATTTTCTATCGAAACAGATTCTTGGAAAATTAATGAATTTGATGTAAATTTACTGAGATACCACGTTATAAAACGTTTTGGCGAGATACAATCTTTTATTTAATAATTTGGGAAAAATTTAAACAACGTGACATCAGGACGGACAAGGCGACAGCTGTTTCGATTATACCTTGTAAATCTCTTCAAAGCCTTTTCTCCCGGGAATCGAAACAGCTGTCGCCTTGTCCGTCCTGATGTCACGTTGTTTAAATTTTTCCCAAATTATTAAATAAATTATAAAATTAAAAAAAAATTGCTTCAAATAAATGTTTTCATACATTTAAAAAAGCAATACGGGCAATCCCCGATTAAATCATACAAAGAGATACAATCTTATTAACATTATTATACTTAAGATAACTCTTAGTTTCATTAGCATAAGTAAATATCAAATTTGGAACATGGTTTATTATAGAGCTCAAGGGCTCTTAGAGTTAAACTGACATGAGGGTTTGCATCCATACAAAGCCAGTTCTGCAAGTGGGCTTAAGAATTTCAAGAACAATAGTTGGCATATACGGTATACCCCATGTTTATAGATATAGGCATAATCCAAAGAGATATACATCTGCGAGCAAAATAGTAGTAGCACAAATGATTTGTAAATTGCAACAGTTATTATACCCAGCGTGTATTTTAACACAAGGGTATTATAACTTTGGTTGGATAACGTTAGTACCTAATGGCTTATAGGAATCGAGATAGATATAGACTTCCTTATATCAAAATTATCAGCTCCGATTATTAAAAGATGCGAATGAAAGATGACGCTCCGTCTAAGAAAGTGTTTCCATCGGAACCCGCATATGGAGGCAGAGGTAGAGGGCGGCCCCCACTCCGCTGGAAGGACCAGGCGGAAAACAAATTAAACTCTCTTGGTGTGGCCAATTGGCGCCGGTTGACAAGAGAAGGAGCGACTGGCGTGCCTAGTTGGACGGCCATAACCGTTTAAAGGGTTAAGCGCCAATTAACTAAGTAAGTAAGTTGATTGAGAGATATCTGACCGCCCGTTAACAGGAGAACTTCAGTAAGAATTGATATATCTTTACAAAAATCGGTATGCTATCTTATCTAGAGGCGACTAAGATACCAAATTGATTCAAGGAGTTAAGTAGCGCAACCCTTTCAAGAGGTAGGCAGTGCAATTTATAGCTTCTCCAACCCAATTGGAACCTCACCTCCTCGTACCGAATCCTGTTTCTTTAACAGCCGAGGCTCTGGCGACCTCAAGTTCCTCATGGATCTAGGGGGTGGGAGGTCGGGATGGCCTAGAAGGCATCATGTGAGAAGAGATATTAGGAGGAGCTTCTCTTCCAATTTACGTCGTGCTCGTTTTAATTTTTCCTACAAATTGGCGGGAAGGAACTCACATGTTTTATGCAGACTCCGAACGGCATGTGCATGGCAGATGAATTTTCACTGAGAAGCTTTTCATGGCAGAAATACACTAGGAGTGTTTGCCAAATCACTGCCGCGGGGTGTCAAAAATCAATGCAAATTTTGAGACTGTCGGACTAAAAAGGTTTTAAAAATGTGTAAGACTACAAAACTGCATAAATAAATATTCGGAAATTTTCTGGATGGTTTTTCAAAACATTTTCGAAATTGCTTTACATAGTTTTCGTTTTAGAATTCATTAAAGATTTTTTTTAAATTAGCGAAAATAAAAATAAAAAGAAAATAATTTACAATTTGCTAATCATTTTGGCTGCTATTATTTTACTCGCATGTGTTTGTCCATTTGTACAAACATGTAGTACATACAAATATTTGCTTTATTTTCAATTACCAGCTCCTTGATTAAATAAATGATATTTATCATTCCTTCTACCTTGACACTTGAATTTAACGTTATCTGACTAAAAACGCATTTATGCATACTATCTTTTGCTGCTTTTGTTCTGTCGATAAATATGTACAAAAGCCACAATATTTTGTTAACGAGTTGTAAAAAGCACTACGTAAAATTTGAAATGCATATAAGACCAACTCAGCTCAACAAACCATGTTAAAAAATTTATCAAAGGACGTTGTGCTGTCGCACCGATGTACAGTGGGAACAAATTGAACATTTTCTTTCATTTATCTTTGCAGCTTGTATGTTTAACTGATTTTAATTTTTTTGTTTCTTTATATACATTTTTTGTGTGCAAAATTTAAAAAGAGATAGGAAATTCGTCAAGGAAATAGTCAAAATCATTGTGGGAATATGCCAAAACTAAAATGTGGTTAAGAAAATTGTGAATTCGAAAAAAAGAAAATTTCAAAAACAAAAAAAAAAAATTTTTCCTAAAAATTTAGAAAAATTGTCTATGGTATTACAGCCCATAAAAGTACAATATATATGAGGCAAGTTTCAAGTGTCTAATGGCGTTTTCTTTTCAGGAAAAAATGTTACCCTCATAGGTCCACTTGTAGAAATGTAAGTTAACTTTTTTAACTCAGAGTAAACCCGACATGAGGGGTTAAACTCTGCAAGTGGACCTTAAATTCTTAAATTGAATTAGGTTACTTGGCGCTGTGCAAAATGGCTCTTTTTGTAGGTATTTAGTGGGAAATATTTTGTGAAAGGAAGATACAAACTCACGGGAGAGTTGAGAGAAACCAACAGGACGGCACTATTTTCAGAAAAGAGAACGCCATAAGATTTCTCGCTGATTTTTAATGAGAGCTCTCCCATACTTGAAACTTTCACTTTATTATAATACTAAAATTGTATTCGGTCTTAAAACTTTTGTAAAAGTTAAATTAAAAAATGTTTTTTTCGGATTTTTTTTTTTTTTTTTGGGGAATTTAAAATGTTCTTACCCACACTCATGATGCAATAAAACAGACGAGTGAATTTAGTCACAAAAAAATTAAACAAGAAAGAAGTTTAAGGTTGAGCTCGGGCGTAAAACCCCCTTGCCTCAGGATCATTTGATTTTTTAGGTCGTTACAATTCAAATATTTGATGTTTTTATGTCTATGTTAATAAATTTCTTTATAATTCTGCTACGTACTTACTTTGTTGGTGATATTATATTTTTAATATGCAACCATATGTATGAACGAAGTGAACACTTATATTTTAATCATATTCTGTTTCATAATAATTCTGCAATTTATTAAATATACAAATGTAGATGTTAACTTTTACTATAATTTCATAAAGCAGTTTCCTTGTAAATTTGCCTAACGACCATCTATATACATATCAGAGAACAGCAAAAATCGAACACAACAACGTTCGATTACATTCGGCAACATGATCCTGTTCAATGATCCAACTTGCTTAAACGAGCATAATTGACATTGATTTAAAATCAACCAACTTATTACATGCGTGAATATAATCAATTCAGGCGTTTGCTCGTTTGCCTCAACCACGATTACATTCATCGGAATGAAAAGGCAAATATGAAAACTCCATGTCTGAATATTTGCATGATTCTTCTGTCCTTACGTCACGGCGACAAGCTACATATAAACATACATATAAACATTGCTTACGGTTCTGTTTGTTTGTCGAACTAAACGATGCTAACTCTCGTGCTTTGGTTTTATTCTCCACATTTAAATAATGTTAAATTTACAGCATTTTTCGAAGTACACATTTCCTATTTTGAAATATAATGCAAATTTGACATTATTTTCCATGTGGAAAAAAACACATTATTATAATGTAATATCTACATTTTTTTTTTCATATCAAAAACACATTTCAAAAATGTAAAATTATTTGAGAAATGAAAAAATAATGTGTTTTTCACATTTTCAAATGTAAAAAATACTTTAGTGTTTTTACCTACACGGACTTTTTTAAATTAAATTTTTTTATTGCAGAAAATTCAAGAACCAACTTTTTAATTTATGAGCGCAAGTATTGTCAAATGCTACTTCATTATGTACTATTAACTTCACCTCTCCGTTTTATCGTATTTAGTTTTGGCATATCCCCACAATGGTTTTGCCTGGTTTTTGTTATGAAGAAGGAGCAAAAGAATCAATTTTCCAAAAATTTTCATATTTTTTGAATTTCGCATACAAAAAAAATTTATAATCAAAGAAAAATTTAAAATTGGGCTCGGCAGTTCTCTTTTAAAGCTCAAAATCTTTCTATAAAAGCAATAAATTCCAACATCGGTTAAAATATTACGACCTACAAAGATTAATGAAAGCAAATGTTCAATTTCTGCCCATCGTGCGATGCTTTGACGATGGCGTATAGTACCAACAAGTTCCCGCTGTAGAAGTTAGCGAAACAAGGTGAATATGAGTCGGTTCATCACTTTTTTTGCCGTAGTGTGAGAATATTGACAAAATTACACCCAACAAACACTGAAAACAAAAATCTCAAATGTTTGAGAAAACATTAATTCTCAGTTTGATATTCAGCATTATTAATCATTTGAAGCTAAATATTCTCTCAAATTTTTTTCAAACGTTGTTCTTCAACTTGAGAATGGTTTGAGATATACTTGCATTTCGTTCAATTCTGGTTGAAAAACATCGATGTCATGGAATATTTTCGTTAATAATAATGTGAATACTTTTTGCGCCAATGTGTCTAACGTTTAAAGTGCATAATAAGTGTTCATGAAACCCAAAAATAAAATAAAACATTGTACAACATGCTTATTTTACATCAATGCTATCGATAGTGCCGTTGATAATTCGTCGATCTCTGATTTGCATACTTTAGCTGGAAATGTAAACAAGCGATTTTATTGAGTGAAGTTGGACATAAAGTGAAGAAATAAGGAAGTATTTATACATTTTAATAATATTAAATGATATTGTACTACATTATGCACAAATCTAAACGAGTTAAAAGTGAAGTGAGGCAAATAATAAATTTGCTTACCGAAAGTGGCACAACAGTGGATTTCATTTCGCTCCGCTTTATTCTCGTTTGAGAAAAAGTTGAGAATCCAAAAATTCTCAATTTGAAAATAAAGAAAAATTCCATATTAAAAATGTTCCTTTTAGCTTGAGAATGCTATCAATGGTTATTTGAAATGCATTAGAAAACTAACGTCTGAAATGAGAAATGGACTGATTCTCAAATGTATATCAAACTGAGAATTGACAAAAATGTTTATTGGGCAGATTTTTGAGCACGCGTTTTTTGGTAGTCTTGCTAAGGTTAGGCGATTGGATCATTGCCCCTACTTATTTTACAACTAATTAGACAATGTCCGGTTGAATAAATATACCCCGGTTCTAACTTCATACATATATTTACAATGGAAGTAACTTGCCCCGAATGGAAATGTGGGAAATTTTAGAGAAATGTCTCAAGAGATCTCAGAGTGTATTTTGTATGGCAGATTGTTCGTTGTAAGGCAATTTTATAGAATGCCATTGTTTTTTTCGCAACTTGATCGCAAAAGAATACGGCTATACCCGTATTCTAAAACTGGCAGACGCTTGTTTATTCTTTTATATCACATTATAATCTTTTTTAATTTGTTTTCCTTTTTTGTTGTGGATTTTTGCTGTGTTTGCATTTCACGTAAAATCGAGCCTTTGCACACAAATTTAAGTGCAGAATTTCTCTTATTTCGCACACGAACTATGCCTTACAGTAGCCGTAAACAAGTCAAACAACTTTGTATGCAACCAACGGTCGTTTAACAATTTTCGGTTGTTTGGCAGGTTGAAAACTTATGCATCTTGCTTTATTGGAAGGAATGCCCACACACACACATTTACATGGAGAATTGTACCTATAATTTTTCATTAACGCCCCGATTCTAGTGTGGTAACAACATTCTTTACCACGGTAACGAAATCATGCGGAAACTTTTACACCCTTTTGGTATTCTATCCGCGAAAGTAGCCAGATAATTTTTTACCCACAAAAGTAGGTGGTTACATCGAAATAACCAAACAACAGCTGTTGTTTAGAAAAAGGCAAAACTGAAAAATAAAGAATTGTAAGCGCAAATAAGTAAAGATAATAGTAAAAAAGTGTTGCCTCTTGCTATATATTATATATTTGTTTACATTATGTTCTTTCACAGAATAAATTACAATATAACTATGTAAAATCTTATGCATGTATGTACATATATACACATCGTCTCGTTTATATGTTAACCTCGTATATACGAGTGACACATTTTCGGTAAAGCCATGGCGGAACCATACAAGGTGGCTGCATGGTGACATACCTACAAACATAAATAAAAATTCCATGTACTTTGTTTTTGTAAATTCGATGGACGAATGTCAAAATCGAACAGCGCCGGAAGTTGATGTATCAAATCAAATAAAAAAGTTTATATTCAGCTGTTGCATGCTGCCACTTTGTATCGTTCCGCCATGGATAAAGCGAAGAAAACCAACTTTTAAATTTCACCACAGACATTTGAGAGGTTTTCGATGATGACAGCGTTACCACTTTGGCCAGAATCGCGCATAAAAGAACTGGTAACGATTTTCGGTTACATAATGTTCTGGGGACTATTTTACCGGTAACGCTCAGAATCGGCCTGTAAGTGGATAACGAATTAAGTAAATTGGAGTCGGGTGCTTCAAAGATCGTGTTAAGTGGAATTCTTTTTAGATTCGATATTTGTATATAGACGGGATATATATTAGACTGGGTTGGTCCCCATACACAAAAAAAAAAAGTTGCTTATGTCCGCCCCTAAATTTAAAGATTACCTTGAGAGGGTTTCGGAAATTTTTAAAAATTTTTTTTGATCCTTCCAAATACAGCCGAAAAGGTTTTTTCATTGTAACTTGGTTATTACGTCCGATTTTTAAAATGGATATGTTATTATTTTGGCCTTGAGAAGCTTCAAATTTCCCGTTTAATGTACTTTTAAGCTATGAAGTCGTTTTCACATGATTAGGTCAGCTAACAAAGTTGTGAAGTTAGCCACCAAAATATAGATATCTGCTTACGAAGTTCGAAAATCTACATTTCGAAAGTTTATTTTTTTTTGTTAACGCGTTCAGCAAATTTAAAAAGTAAAAATGTGGTCGTGGTCCGCTCTTTTCCCTTATTTCAAGGGCTGAATTCTTTTTTTTTTTTGAGAAATTTGGTATAACAGCTGTTATACGAGGTGAAAAGTCAGACTCTGACTTCTCACTTCATGCGAAAACGACTTCATAGCTTAAAAGTAGAGCTGCAAAAGTATCGATATAAATATCGATAGGTCGATACCAGGTTCGTGTGCGATTATCGATGTTTTTTTCTAAATATTGAGTATGAAGACAATATTACATATATATATACATGTATATATTATATTTACATAAATGTCTGATATATACCTGATATTGCTTTTAAATTAAGAAAGCGCTTTTCACTATAACAAAAAATTCGATATATATCGCGGTATATCGATACCCTCCCTCTTAAATATCGAAAATATCGAGTATGCTGAATATCGATACTTTTGCAGCTCTACTTAATAATATCATATCAATTTTAAAAATCGGACATCAAATAACCAAGTTACAATGAAAAAACCTTTTCGGCTGTATTTCTAAGGATCAACAAAATATTTAAAAAAAAAATTCCGAAATCCTCTCAACATAATCTTTAAATTTAGGGGCGGACATTTGCAACTTTTTTTTCGACCCAGTCTAATACAAAAGTACATTAATACAAAGTTATGTGAGACTACAAAACTTTTGTTATGTTATGTGGTGGAACATTTTGGACAGCGGTCACTACAATAAAGGAATGAATATCCATATTCATGAAAAAATTATGGCATAATCCAAAAAGTTTAAAAAAGTTAGGTGCTTTCGAGAATCAATTGGTTTTAGGTCGAGCAACAGTCATGCATAGATCATCATCTACTGACAAATCTGATTCGTACTTTTTATACTCAGTTGAGCAGAGCTCACAGAGTATATTAACTTTGATTGGATAACGGTTGGTTGTACAGGTATAAAGGAATCGAGATAGATATAGACTTCCATATATCAAAATTATCAGTATCAAAAAAAAATTTGATTAAGCCATGTCCGTCCGTCCGTCCGTCCGTCTGTCCGTTAACACGATAACTTGAGTAAATTTTGAGGTATCTTGATGAAATTTGTTATGTAGATTCCTGGGCACTCATCTCAGATCGCTATTTAAAATGAACGATATCGGACTATAACCACGCCCACTTTTTCGATATCGAAAATTTCGAAAAACCGAAAAAATGCGATAATTCATTACCAAAGGCGGTTAAAGCGATGAAACTTGGTAGATGGGTTGACGTTATGACGCAGAATAGAAAATTAGTAAGATTTTGGACAATGGGCGTGGCACCGCCCACTTTTACAAGAAGGTAATTTAAAAGTTTTGCAAGCTGTAATTTGTCAGTCGTTGAAGATATCATGTTGAAATTTGGCAGGAACGTTACTACTATTACTATATATGTGCTAAATAAAAATTAGCGAAATTGGTTAAAGAACACGCCCACTTTTTAAAAAAAAAAATTTTTTAATTCAAATTTTAACAAAAAATTTAATATCTTTTAAGTAAATTAAGTCAAAATTCAACTCCAGTAATGATATGATGCAACAAAATACAAAAATAAAAGAAAATTTCAAAATGGGCATGGCTTCGCCCATTTTCATTTAGTTTGTCTAGAATACTTTTAATGCCATAAGTCGAACAAAAATTTACCAATCCTTCTCAAATTTGGTAGGGGCATAGATTCTATGACGGTAACTGTTCTCTGTGAAAATGGGCGAAATCGGTGGAAGCCACGCCCAGTTTTTATACACAGTCCACCGTCTGTCCTTCCGCTCGGCCGTTAACACAATAACTTGAGCAAAAACCGATATATCTTTACTAAACTTAGCCCACATACTTATCTGAACTCACTTTATCTTGGTATAAAAAATGGCCGAAATCCGACCATAACCACGCCCACTTTATCGATATCGAAAATTACGAAAAATGAAAAAAAAATGCCATAATTCTATACCAAATACAAAAAAAGGGATGAAACATGGTAACTGGATTGGTTTATTGACGCAAAATATATCTTTGGAAAAAACTTTGTAAAATGGGTGTGACACCTACCATATTAAGTAGAAGAAAATGAAAAAGTTCAACAAGGCGAAATCAACAGCCCTTGGAATCTTGGCAGGAATACTGTTAGTGGTATTGCATATATAAATAAATTAGCAGTACCCGACAGATGATTTTCTGGATCACCTGGTCCACATTTTGGTCGATATCGCGAGAACGCCTTCACATATACATCTAAGGGCCACTCCCTTTTAAAACCCTCATTAATACCTTTAATTTGATATCCATATCGTACAAACACATTCTAGAGTCACCCTTGGCCCACCCTAATGGCGATATCTCGAAAAGGCGTCCACCTATAGACCTAATGCTCACTCCCTCTTAAAATGCTCAGTAACACCTTTCGTTTGATACCCATATCGTACAAACATTCTAGAGTCACCCCTGGCCCACCCTAATGGCGATATCTCGAAAAGGCGTCCACCTAGAGACCTAATGTCCACTCCCTCTTAAAATGCTCAGTAACACCTTTCGTTTGATACCCATATCGTACAAACATTCTAGAGTCACCCCTGGCCCACCCTAATGGCGATATCTCGAAAAGTCGTCCACCTATAGACCTAATGCCCACTCCCTCTTAAAATGCTCAGTAACACCTTTCGTTTGATACCCATATCGTACAAACATTCTAGAGTCACCCCTGACCCACCCTAATGGCCATATCTCGAAAAGGCGCCCACCTATAGACCTAATGCCCACTCCCTCTTAAAATGCTCAGTAACACCTTTCGTTTGATACCCATATCGTACAAACATTCTAGAGTCACCCTTGGTCCACCTTTATGGCGATATCTCGAAAAGGCGTCCACCTATAGAACTAAGGATTACTCCTTTTTAAAATACTCATTACCACCTTTCATTTGATACCCATATCGTACAAACACATTCTAGAGTCACCCTGGCCCACCCTAATGGCGATATCTCGAAAAGGCGTCCACCTATAGACCTAATGCCCACTCCCTCTTAAAATGCTCAGTAACACCTTTCGTTTGATACCCATATCGTACAAACATTCTAGAGTCACCCTTGGTCCACCTTTATGGCAATATCTCGAAAAGGCGTCCACCTATAGAACTAAGGATTACTCCCTTTTAAATACTCATTACCACCTTTCATTTGATACCCATATCGTACAAACACATTCTAGAGTCACCCCTGGCCCACCCTAATGGCGATATCTCGAAAAGGCGTCCACCTATAGACCTAATGCCCACTCCCTCTTAAAATGCTCAGTAACACCTTTCGTTTGATACCCATATCGTACAAACATTCTAGAGTCACCCCTGGCCCACCCTAATGGCGATATCTCGAAAAGGCGTCCACCTATAGACCTAATGCCCGCTCCCTCTTAAAATGCTCAGTAACACTTTTCGTTTGATACCCATATCGTACAAACATTCTAGAGTCACCCCTGGCCCACCCTAATGGCGATATCTCGAAAAGGCGTCCACCTATAGACCTAATGCCCACTCCCTCTTAAAATGCTCAGTGACACCTTTCCTTTGATACCCATATCGTACAAACACATTCTAGAGTCACCCCTGGCCCACCCTAATGACGATATCTCGAAAAGGCGTCCACCTATAGAACTAAGGATTACTCCCTTTTAAAATACTCATTACCATCTTTCATTTGATACCCATATCATACAAACACATTCTAGAGTCACCCCTGGCCCACCCTAATGGCGACATTTCGAAAAGGCGTCCACCTATAGACCTAATGCCCACTCCCTCTTAAAATGATCAGTAACACTTTTCGTTTGATACCCATATAGTACAAACATTCTAGAGTCACCCCTGGCCCACCCTAATGGCGATATCTCGAAAAGGCGTCCACCTATAGACCTAATGCCCACTCCCTCTTAAAATGCTCAGTAACACCTTTCATTTGATTCCCATATCGTACAAACACATTCTAGAGACACCCCTGGTCAACCTTTATGGCGATATCTCGAAACGGCGTCCACCTATGGAACTAAGGATCACTCCTTTTCAAAATACTCATTAACAGCTTTCATTTGATACCCACATCGTACAAACATATTCTAGAGTCACCCCTGGTCCACCTTTATGGCGATTGCTGATGGCCGCAACGTTTAGCACAGCCTTCTTTAAGCCTACGAAGTAGGGCGTTTGCTCCTCGGCAGTGGTTTGGCAAGCCCTTCGAGTTTATTTCTGACATGAAAAAACTTAAATAGCAGCATACCACACAATAGTAGCTCGACCCTTATTTCCCCGTGGGTATACCGCGACTTTGTATTATCCAATATCTGGCGTAGAGATGCTATATATGACTGAGTGGGGTGGTAGAGGGGGAGGGAGTGGGAATGGAGTAAAACTGGACCAAAGAATGCAATTAAGGGAGGTATTTCTGAGCTGGGTGGTAGAGAGGGGAATATAATTTGGAGTGAAACTGGATCAAATAGTGCGAGAAATTGGTATTGGGAATAGCATTGGAGAGTCGAAGTAGGAGAGGAATGGGGAACACTAGTGGAGGTGGATACGGGATTAAGAATGGTAGTGAAATAGTATGATAAAGAGGGTATAGGGGAAGGGCAGGAATAGGACGGAGAAGCGCAATATTTAAACGAAGATTAAACAAGTAACGAAGGCTAAGTTCGGGTGTAACTGAACATTACATACTCAGCTGACAGCTTTGGAGACAAAATAAGGGAAAATCGCCATGTAGGAAAATGAACCTAGGGTAACCGTGGAATGTGTTTCTATGACATGGGTATCAAATGGAAGGTATTAAAGAGTATTTTAAAAGGGAGTGGGCCATAGTTCTATAGATGGACGCCTTTTCTAGATATCGCCATAAAGGTGGACCAGGGGTGACTCTATAATGTGTTTGTACGATATGGGTATAAAATTAAAGGTATTAATGAGGGTTTTAAAAAGAAGTGGCCCTTAGTTGTATATGTGAAGGCGTTTTCGAGATATCCACCCAAATGTGGACCAGGGTGACCCAGAACATAATCTGTCGGGTAGCGCTAATTTATTTATATACCTATGTAATACCACGAACAGTACTCCTGCCAAGATTCCAAAGGCTTTTGATTTCTCCCTGCAGAACTTTTTCATTTTCTTCACTTAATATTGGAGGTGTCACACCCATTTTACAAAGTTTTTTCTAAAGTTATATTTTGCGTCAATAAACCAATCCAGTTACCATGTTTCCTCCCTTTTTTCGTATTTGGTATAGAATTATGGCATTTTTTCATTTTTCGTAATTTTCGATATCGAAAAAGTGGACGTGGTCATAGTCGGATTTCGGCCATTTTTTATACCAAGATAAAGTGAGTTCAGATAAGTACGTGAACTAAGTTTAGTAAAGATATATTGATTTTTACTCAAGTTATCGTGTTAACGGCCGAGCGGAAGGACAGACGGTAGACTGTGTATAAAAACTGGACGTAGCTTCAATTGATTTCGCCCATTTTCACAGAAAACAGTTATCGGCATAGAATCTATGACCCTCACAAGGATTGGTAAATTTTCGTTCGACTTATGGCATTAAAAGTATTCTGGATACATTGAATGAAAAAGGGCGGAGCCACGCCCATTTTGAAATTTTCTTTTATTTT
The DNA here is from genome assembly GCF_040869045.1 of Eurosta solidaginis. Taxonomy (NCBI): domain Eukaryota; kingdom Metazoa; phylum Arthropoda; class Insecta; order Diptera; family Tephritidae; genus Eurosta; species Eurosta solidaginis. Next base: position 40,811,088 of record NC_090321.1, on the reverse strand, counting down.
TGTATTTTGTTGTACCATATCATTACTGGAGTTAAATGTTGACATAATTTACTTATATACTGTAAATATATTAAATTTTTTGTTAAAATTTGACTTAAAAAAATTTTTTTTAAAAGTGGGCGGATTTTTCATACGATTTAGCTAATTTTTATTTTTATTTAGCACATATGTATATAGTAATAGTAGTAACGTTCCTGCCAAATTTCATCATGATATCTTCAAGACTGCCAAATTACAGCTTGCAAAACTTTTAAATTACCTTCTTTTAAAAGTGGGCCGTGCCACGCCTATTGTCCAAAATTTTACTAATCTTCTATTCTGCGTCATAACGCCAACCCACCTTCCAAGTTTCATCGCTTTATCCGTCTTTGGTAATGAATTATCGCATTTTTTCGGTTTTTCGAAATTTTCGATATCGAAAAAGTTGGCGTGGTTATAGTCCTATATCGTTCATTTTAAATAGCGATCTGAGATGAGTGCTCAGGAACCTACATACCAAATTTCATCAAGATACCTCAAAATTTACTCAAGTTATTGTGTTAATGGACAGACGGACGGACGGACGGACGTACGGACATGGCTGAATCAAATTTTTTTTCGATACTGATGATTTTGATATAAGGAAGTCTATATCTATCTCGATTCCTTTATACCTGTACAACCAACCGTTATCCAATCAGAGTTAATATACTCTGTGTGCAAAGGACGCTGCGTATAAAAATACACAACACAGTAAGCAAATTTGTACTTGAGCCACTAGCCAAGCAAAAAATGTAGGCTAAACGTGCAGGTAGGTCGCGTTTTCAGCAAAACTGTGGAATTCTAGTTTCATAAAAGCAAAGAGGATAGAAATAATAAGAGACGTCAGTTTGTACTCTTTGCAAAATTCATTTGTACCACTTACAAGATAATTTAAAATTGCTTCTACACATTTTTGTTTATTGCAGGGGATTAAGGGGTATTAATTAAACAATTCATCCTCTTTCCAACAATTACAATATGTTTTAATAAAAACTTCTTAAAAATGCGTAGAAGGTAAATTTCTAATACCCGAATACCCGCAAAGTAGGTATATTACAAATAAATATCGCAAAAAGTATTATTTCCATCATCTTTGATATAAGTAAAATTGTTCCAAATGCGCCTAAAAGTATGCTTGAAAGTTGTGCGCTGCAAACAAGTTTATTCTTTTTAGGCATGACTGTAATCAAATGGTGGATCGTGTGGTGAATTCGCTTCGCAGAAAAATTGCACTGCAAATAGTGAATTATTTAGAGAGAAAAATATTAAGAGAAAAAAGCAAGAAAGGAGCTAAATGCAAATTGTTAAATAAAATTGGCTTTAATGCAATGTTTCACATTTAAAATTTTGACAGTTCCTTAGCATATACAGCAGTTATTTTACGCAGATATGGCCCTGGAAAACAGTACCTAATGGCATTAGTATTGTTACGAATATAAGCAACAATAAGGGGTACTGTCATCTCTAAGCCGATGCTAAAGTGACTTGTATGCACATCCATAAATAAATCATTATGTATCTACATACATGAATCAATCATTATGTCTACACATATGTACGTACACGCAGCGGAGAAGCAACGCACAAACACATGCAGATATCTTATCTGAGATGCTCCCAAAAGTATGCAATTGTAATTGTGGAAGTGTCGCTCACAAATACACGCGCATTTGAGAAGCTATACACGTGCATCTGTAGTTATAATTATATGGCAGTAACTAAGAACAGTCTGGAAGCGCCTAGAAGATGCCACGAGGAAATCACAGAGTATAAAAGCACCAACAGTAGAGGCGCGAGAATCAGTTTAGATTAAGCACGCCATCTGTCGAGCAATTGAAGTGTTATTTTGAAAGTAGTCTAATAAAGACCATTTTTGCATTACTGAATAGTGGTGTTATTTATTCAACAGTTTAGTGATTCGAACCTTAGTAGAAGATTTGAAATAAGCGGGATTGCAGTAAATTCGTTACAGTATTCTTATTGTGACCCGCCTATGCAAGCAGCAGTAGATGGCGGCCCCATTGGGAGAATCAAGCGGATAAAGATCTTACACCCCTTGGAGTCTCCACTTGGCAATAGAAGTGATTGGCGCGATTTGTTTGACGGGCGTAAGCGTTTAGAGGGTTGACCTCCAAACAAGTTAGTAATTGACACAGATTGCCTACATCGTTTCAAAAACGCTTATCTTCTGCTAACCTCAATAATATCCATCATAATATACTCGCACCTAGTGAGGCATTTTACAGAATAATAACGTATTCGACAAAAACACTTTACCCCCACCGGTTTAAAGGGCTTAGAATATTCCCGCGGCAGTTGTCCTATCGTAACAGGCGACTAAAATACCATAATTATTAATGGGGTTGTGTAGCGCAGTTCATAGATTCTCCAACCCAACTGTCAAGCTCACCTCTTAGCGAATCCTGTTTCTTTAGCAGGCGAGGCGTTCCCGACCCCAAGTTCCTCATGCAAGTAGAAGGTGAGGGCGTGATGGCCTAGAAGGTTCAATGTGGTTAAATCGTTCCCGAAATGGTCGGACTTGTACCTTAAAAGTGCTTGTTACCGGAACGTATCAGATCCATATCCCGCAAAGAACCATCAACATCGAGCAAACTGTGCAAAACATTCGGGAGTGTATTTATGGCTACAGAAACAACAACAAAAACCCTTTGGAGAAAAAGAGAGGCAACTGCCAGCATTGGAAGTAAATTAAATGGGGTTAAGGAGTCATCTCCGTAAGCATTATGAGGAAATACGGCACCTGACAACTCAGCCGTATGAAGCCAAAAAACACAAGCAGGTCCTCAGGGAACTCCACAAACAGGCGTCGGACCTTTATGCCAGGAATTGCCCGGTGAAAAGTACCCAAAACTAGCGGAAGAGGAACGCATACTCCCCAGAGAAACGCGAGTCACTCTAACTCAACTTCGATCTGGATACTGTAACAGGTTATACTCTTACCCAGGGCCGTAGAGAGAAAACCCGGGCACGGGACTAAACAATTTACGGGCCCCCTATAAAAGAATTCACTAATACATTTGATTAATTTGAATCAGGGATGCACCTTAACGTTAAGCTAATCGACTTATCTTGTTTGGTTGATTTTCCGACAGGTTGGATAAATGATGTATATTGGAACGATTTTTCGTCATCCCTTGCCAAATTTGGTTTTGAGACAAACCGGTTTCGGCGCTGTGCCATCATCAGTGTCGATTTTCGTTCTGATCTGTTGTGCTGTTGTGCAACCAATATAGTATATTCAAACATGGCACATAGATTGGTCCAAATGAACCCTTCGGCTCCTCCACTGGTTGCGCTACCAAAAATCCACAAGCCGGACACGCCAATGAGGCCCATCATTAATTTTAAATCGGCACCATGTTACAAACTGTCCAAATATTTAAAAACGATATTGATAGATACTCTGGAGCTAAGGAACGAATATGCAATAGCTAACACATCAGAACTAATAGAGAGACTCGAGACCGTAGAGCTAACAAGATTAAAAATTGCACATGGAACAACTAAAAACTCCTGAATTAAAAAAAAATGTCTTAGTACCTCTAAATCGCGGGCCCCTTCAGAAACCCCGGGCCCGGGGGAATCCTCCCATTCCCCCTCTCCTCTCGTCGGGCCTGCTCTTACCTATCCAGAATCAACCCCGACATACAAAATGTATGCCCCGCTTGCAATGTGTCCCCAAATGACACCAACCATCTCTTTAATTGTAATGTGAACCAACGCCTCTAACACCCCTCTCATTATGGTCCCCCCCCTGTTGAAACCGCAAGTTTCCTTGGACTCCCGTTAGGGGATATTGATGACAATTTGTGATCGGACGCACCTGCTACAACAACAACAACTAAAATACCAAAATGATTAATGCGGTTGTGTAGCGCAATTTATAGCTTCTGCAACCCAACTGTCAAGCTCACCTCTTAGCGAAGCCTGTTTCTTTGGCAAGCGAGGCGCTCGCGACCCCAAGTTCCTCATGAAACTAGAGCGTGGGCGTGATGGCCTAGAAGGTTCAATGTGGTTAAATCGTTCCCGAAATGGTCGGACTTGTACCTTAAAGGTGTTTGTTACCGAAACGTAACGGATACACATCCGGCAAAGGACCATCGACATCGAGCAAACTGTACACACATTCGGGAGTGTATTTATAGCTACATAAACAACAACAAACCCACTTTGGAGAAAAAGAGAGGCAACTGCCAGCATTGGAAGTAAATTATACAAAAAGAGCTAGGCGTATTATCTAAAACGAGCAAATGGCACTTCTGTAAAACCAAATATATTCTATGTTCCAGTTAGTCCCTTACCGGATACGACGTAGACATATGAAATCGTTTCCGAGATGGTTAGAAACTTGATAGAGTTAGTTTCCGACGGGTGCCGGATCAATATCCGAAAAGGCATTTGAATATGATAACACTGTTCAAAACCTTCGGGAGTGTCTTCATTGCTTATCCACCAAAAGATGGAGTGGGAAAACTTTTTGAATTCGGCAGCCACTCTAAATATATGGCATAAGTGGACAGTTAGGAAAGAGTGGGAAAAACTCTGTGTAACATATTGTGACGAATATTAGCATCACTAATTGATACATCCCTAAGGTTATTTAATGTTACTAAATAAAGGTACAACATTAAATCAAGCTACATAAACACATTAATCATCATTTACACATGTACATACAAGGGAGCAGAGAGATACTCACCATCAGCCGAAGTAGTACTCACATATGCACACGCATATGGCTATGCGAGAGACTATAAACTACAAATATACATGTACATATGTATATGGATGGTACCCAAGCATGAATTTCGCGAAGTTACTAGACCTTAGGAGAAATGGGTGAACGACGCAACAGAGAGTATAAAAGCTGCAAAAGCTGAGTAGTCAGTAATCAGTTTAATTTAAACACGCAATTAGTTGTGAAGTATAAGTGTTATTGTGAAGTACTCTCAAAGTAGTCTAATAACGACCATTTTGCATTGCTGAATATTGGAGTTATTTATTCAACAATTTGCAGAAGGGTTCAAATGAGCGGAATTTCCCTAAATTCGTTACAATATTTATGACATAGTTGGGATCCGCTTTTCCTCTTTCTTATGGACGAGCTAATTGGTTGAACATTTGCGTGGCATAAACATATGTAAGACTTTCCGAATGATTGTGATCTTCATTCTATAAATATGATAACAGATCAACTGAATTCAAAGTAATACTGATCACTTTTAATATGTTTTTTTTTTTTTGGATATAAATAACATACACTACATACTACGTAACACTGTGATAAAATTATCTGAGTGCCTGTTCAACACTGACCAACTTATCTAAAAACAAGTAAGGAAGGCTAAGTTCGGGTGTAACCGAACATTACATACTCAGTTGAGAGCTATGGAGGCAAAATAAGGGAAAATAACCATGTAGGAAAATGAACCTCGGGTAACCCTGGAATGTGTTTGTATGACATGCGTATCAAATGGCAGGTATTAAAGAGTATTTTAAGAGGGAGTGGGCCATAGTTCTATAGGTTCGAGATATCGGCCAAAATGTGGACCAGGGTGACCCAGAACATCATATGTCGGGTACCGCTAATTTATTTATATATGTAATACCACGAACAGTATTCCTGCCATGATTCCAAGGGCTTTTGATTTCGCCCTGCAGAACTCTTTCATTTTCTTTTACTTAATATGGTAGGTGTCACACCTATTTTACAAAGTTTTTTTTCTAAAGTTATATTTTGTGTCAACAAACCAATCCAATTACCATGTTTCAACCCTTTTTTCGTATTTGGTATAGAATTATGGCACTTTTTTCATTTTTCGTAATTTTCGATATCGAAAAAGTGGGCGTGGTCATAGTCAGATTTCGGCCATTTTTTATACCAATAGAAAGTGAGTTCAGATAATTATGTGAACTGAGTTTAGTAAAGATATATCGATTTTTGCTCAAGTTATCGTGTTAATGGCCGAGCGGAAGGACAGACGGTCGACTGTGTATAAAACCTGGGCGTGGCTTCAACCGATTTCGCCCTTTTTCACAGAAAACAGTTATCGTCCTAGAATCTAAGCCGCAAATTTCACAAGGATTGGTCAATTTTTTGTTTTTGTTTTTTTTGACAAATCAAATGAAAAAGGGCGGAGCCACGCCCATTTTGAAATTTTCTTTTATTTTTGTATTTTGTTGTACCATATCATTACTGGAGTTGAATGTTGACATAATTTACTTATATACTTACTGTAAAGATATTAAATTTTTTGTAAAAATTTCACTTAAAAAAAAAATTTTTTTTAAATTGGGCGTGGTCGTTCTCCGACTTTGCTAATTTTTATTAAGCATATATATAGTAGTAGGAGTAACATTCCTGCCAAATTTCACCATGATATCTTCAACGACTGCCAAATTACAGCTTGCAAAACTTCTAAATTACCTTCTTTTAAAAGTGGGCGGTGCCACGCCCATTGTCCAAAATTTTACTTATTTTCTATTCTGCGTCATAAGTTCAACGCACCTACCAAGTTTCATCGCTTTATCCCTCTTTGGTAATGAATTATCGCAATTTTTCGATTTTTCGAAATTTTCGATATCGAAAAGTGGGCGTGGTTATAGTCCGATATCGTTCATTTTAAATAGCGATCTGAGATGAGCGCCCAGGAATCTACATACCAAATTTCGTCAAGATATCTCAAAATTTACTCAAGTTATCGTGTTTACGGACAGACGGACGGACGGACGGACATGGCTTAATCAAATTTTTTTTTCGATACTGATGATTTTGATATATGGAAGTCTATATCTTTCTCGATTCCTTTATACCTGTACAACCAACCGTTATCCAATCAAAGTTAATATACTCTGTGAGCTCTGCTCAACTGAGTATAAACAGAACAAAGCACGCAATCTAATTTGCCAAAAAAGTGTCCCTTCGAACTGTTGTAGACGTATGATAAGCAAATGTTGCTTACACTCTAGAGTTTAATGGCATTAAATAATTTGTAACCCAGTCAACCAAAAGCGGAGCGCTTAAAAGTTGGAAAAATTCGGAATATGAAAGGAAACATTTTTAATCGAATGTTTTGCATGCCCAGCAAACACAGTTTCTAACGTTAGAGAAATATTGTAATTGTACATTAGAATTCTAATGTAGTTCTCTAATGCATTTCGAATCGAATAACACTAGAAATGGGATGTTGTGATTATTGTCACAGTTATCGAATATTTGCACGACATGATCAATCATCCTTAGTGTTATACAATCAAAATAAAAATACTGAAAAGTTGTGTGGAAATATTTTAAGCTGCGAAAGAAGCTTATTTTATTTATAATAATAAATACTACTTAGTAAATGAAAATGGATCAAAAAAATTTAAAAAGGGAAAGCGAGCAGATGACTGAAGTGCTATAGGCATGAAGAAAACGCTTCCTCATCCGTACCTCTAACCAATGGCGAGCTCAATCCTGAGGAAATAAGGGAAGCGAAATTTTTAACACAATAACTTACTGAAAACTGTGAAACATATTTTATTATAATTTATAAGCTTATAACCAAATAAAAGTATTTAATTGCGTATTACTTCAAAATTCTCATTAGAAACCCATTAGCAATTGATGTTAGAATTCGATTAGAATTCTAACCCTTTTCTCGATATCGAGAACGAAGTCCCGTTTTTGTCGAGAAAGCTATAATTCGCGACAGTTTCGGAAATCGTCCTCTTCTACCTTAGAGAAATACATTAAACTCAATTCGTCTTCCAATCGTTTTCTAACCTAAATGTTTGTTGGGTGGTGACAAATTCAGTAGAAGGTGACAGCATATAAAATAATAAACAAATTTTTTTTAGTTAAACGAAACAAGTAAGGAAGGCTAAGTTCGGGTGTAACCGAACATTACATACTCCGCTGAGAGCTTTGGAGACAAAATAAGGGAAAATCACCATTTAGCAAAATGAACCTAGGGTAACCCAGGAATGTGTTTGTATGACATGAGTATCAAATGAAAGGTGTAAATGATTATTTAAAACGTAGTGGGCCTTAGTTCTATAGGTGGACGCCTTTTCGAGATATCGCAATAAGGGTGGACCAGGGGTGACTCTAGAATGTGTTTGTGCGATATGGGTATCAAATTAAAAGTATTAATGAGGGTTTTAAAAGGGAGTATCCCTTAGTTGTATATGTGAAGGCGTTTTCGAGATATCGACCAAAATGTGAACCAGGGTGACCCAGAACCATTTTCTGTCGGGTACCGCTAATTTATTTATATATGTCATACCACGAACAGTATTCCTGCCAAGATTCCAAGGGCTTTTGATTTCGCCCTGCAGAACTTTTTCATTTTCTTCTACTTAATATGGTAGGTGTCACACCCATTTTACAAAGTTTTTTTCTAAAGTTATATTTTGCGTCAATAAACCAATCCAATTACCATGTTTCATCTCTTTTTTCATATTTGGTACAGAATTATGGCATTATTTTAATTTTTCGTAATTTTCGATATTGGAAAAGTGGGCGTGGTCATAGTCGGATTTCGGCATTATTTATACCAAGATAAAGTGACTTCAGATAAGTACGTGAACTAAGTTTAGTTAATATATATCGTTTTTTGCGCAAGTTATCGTGTTAACGGCCGAGCGGATGGACAGACGGTCGACTGTGTATAAAAACTGGGCGTGGCTTCAACCAATTCCGCCCATTTTCACAGAAAACAGTTATCGTCATAAACTCTATGTGCCTAACAAATTTCACAAGGATTGGTAAATTTTTGTTCGAGTTATGGCATTAAAAGTATTCTAGACGAATTAAATGAAAAAGGGCGGTTTTTCGAAATTTTCGATATCGAAAAAGTGGGCGTGGTTGTAGTCCGATTTCGTTCATTTTAAATAGCGACCTGAGATGAGCGCCCAGGAACCTACATACTAAATTTCATCAAGATACCTCAAAATTTACTCAAGTTATCGTGTTTACAAATGGACGGACATGGCTAAATGAATTTCTTTTTTCACCCAGATCATTTTGATATATAGAAGTCTATATCTATCTCGATTAGTTTATCCGGTCACGGATTACCGTTATGCGAACAAAGTTCATATACTCTGTGAGCTCTGCTCAGCTGAGTATAACAATACTTACATGAAGTAATAATAATACTAAAAGCTAGAAAATAATTAGGTAGGTCCTAGGTACTAGTCATCACACTCTTCATCAATCTAGGGCGTTGATCAGACAATTAAATAAAAGCGTGGGGTGCGTGAAATTTCTAAAAATGTGAGGCGTAGCATATCCTGATTAAGGTTCAGTCAATCTTATATATAACTATCAATATTTCACGCGTCCAACGCTTTTATTTAATTGTCCGAACAAAATGCCCTAGATTGATGAAGAATGTGATGACTAGTACCTAGGACCTACCTAATTATTTTCTAGCTTTTAGTATTATTATTACTTCATGTAAGTATTGTTTTCAATAAAACTGTTTAACTTAAAATTTTTTTTTTCAATTATTTTATTTTCAAGTTTTTAGTCTTTATTTAATTGCCTATTATTTCTTATTCTATTTAGTTCATTTAGCGACTCATTATTACAAGGACTCTTTCCTGACAATTTGTTACAATCTAAGTCCTGAATACATAATCCTTCCAAAGACTTTACTCGACTCTGCGCCACGTATGCTTGCCCCTCCTCCAACTCCAAAATATTTTGAAGTCACTTCTACCGGACTGTAAGTAATATTTGTTCCAAATATGAGCCAGATCGGACCACAAATACGATTTTTTGAAATATTTCGATCCCTGCGCCACCTAGCGGCGATTTTTTTCATAGGTCGATTTCTATTCATGTATGTATTATGTGTTCCAAATATGAAAAAAATCGCACCACAAATACGATTTTTTGAAATATTTCGATCCATGCGCCACCTATCGGAGTTTTTGTTTTCTAATTATTGCATTGTCATCGGGTTCTGAACCATATTCCAAGTTTCAAGCTTGTAGCTTATCGGGAAGTTACTTAAATTGCAATTACAAAATTCTGCCAACCAGCCAGCCTGTCAAGTCAAGCTAAAAAAACCGTTTGAAAAATTACTGATTATGGATGCTCGCTAGAAGATTTTTTTGGAAATGGAAATCACTCTCAAGTCCATCTAAAGCATCGGACGGCTTAGCTGGTAAAACATTTTTATATTCTATTTCCAAAACAAACGCATTAAATTGCCTTTATGTGGATGGCCCAAATCAATAATTAAAACTAAAGTGCAATTTCGGAAAGAGTTGACTAGTGTAAGACAATTAAGCGCACGAAATTGATAACATAGCGACGCAATAGATTTTTTAGTAAATCAAGGCTTATTTCAACTAATACGAACGATTGGAAGAAATACTAAATACTTTAAACATTTTGTGATAAGCCCGCAGCTATATATACCATTGTATGGCTGAATGGATTGATGCTTTCGCTGAAGTTGTCTTACATGGTATCAGTCTGAGCTGTATGCGACTATCTCTTACGCGCGTGATGATGCATTAAAATTACGCAGTAATAAGAGAATTGGCGATACTGCTTGGCGCGTGATTAAATACAAGTAAAAAAAAAAAAAGAATTTAATAAAAACAATAATAAGCCAAAGAAAAACCATAACATAGATCAAAGTGTAGTGGTTCCAAACCTCACAATCACTGCTATGTGGCAAAAAAGCTTAATATGCCTCTGTTTATTTGCTAATTAAATATGTTGTTGTTGTTGTAGTAGTGCTTCGACCCATCCAATAGGTGCGACCGATCACAAATTGTCATCAATATCCTCAACAGGAGTCCAAGGAAACTTGCAGTGGACCATAATGAGAGGGGTGTTAGAGGCGTTGGTTCCACATTACAATTAAAGAGATGGTTGGTGTTATTTGGGGACACATTTCAAGCGGGGCTTACATTTTGTATGTCGTGGTTGATTCTGGCTAATTAAATATGCATTGCTAGAATGGTAGACAATTTCTTAAAAAAAAAAAGTGTTTCACTGATTGACTGCATTGAAGAAATAAATGATGCAATAACACTTTGAGTGTATACTCATACAAAATCTATTGCATAACGCGTTATCGTGACAATAAGGCAATAAAATGAAAAAAAGGCTTTAATCAAAAAGAAATCAATTCTTACAAATTTCTTTCTTTCAAATTAATAACAAAACCCCTTTTGAAACTTGTCAATGGGAAACTGTTATGAATGCATAATTCTCGAATTGCTTTACACACTTTTTTGCAATCAATTGAAAGGTAATAAAATTAAATAATAAATTTTATAATTTTTGGCATGTTAACATTCTGAAACGTTTGTAATCAAAAGCACCCGCACACACAGGTGTAATCCATCAACCAGTACCCAGCGGGTTAGGGTGTCAGAATACACCCGCGGTAGGTATGCCTGTCGTAAGAGGCGACTAAAATACCCTTTCATGTTGCCAGCGCAATATATGTGACCCGGTCGATGAAAAGGTGGCTTATGACTAAAAAAAAATGTTTCCTCTTTTTTTCTTGTTTCGATAGTTTTTGCGGCGCTCTTTCATGTGGTGAAAACTAGAAAGTCCTAACTTGCTTAGAAGTGTAGAGAAAGAAGAGCACAAATGAAAGACCATGAAGCCTTTGGTTCCTTCGATGCCACTTTGGTGGCTGGTGAAGCAACCTCAGATTTTTTTGATAGCATTTTTTTCGATGGCAATGGAGCAAAAATATCGGTCTGGTTTGTGTTTTGCCTTTTGGGCATGACTGTTCATAATGCAAAAGAAAAACTACTAAGAAACTGAAGAAATGTATTGTGACTAATATTAGCAACACTAAGGGATACTATCATCTCTAAGCCGATGCTAAGCAGTGACTTGTATGCACATTAATAAATCAATCATTATGTACGTACACGCAGCGGAGAAGAGACGCACAAACACATGCAGATATCTTATCTGAGATGCTCCCAAAAGTAGGCAATTATATGAGAAGCTATACACGTGCATCTGTAGTTATAATTTTATAGCAGTAACTAAGTAAATTCTGGAAGCGCCTAGAAGTATGCGAACGAGAAATCACAGAGTATAAAAGGCAGCGACAGTAGAGGGGCGACAATCAGTTTGATTTAAGACGCTATCTGGCGAGCAATAGTAGTGTTATTGTGAATAACTTTAATAAAGGCCATTTTGCATTATTGAATAGTGGAGTTATTTATTCAACAGTTTAGTGATTCGAACGTCAGCAGAAGGTTGCAAATAAGAGGAATTGCACTAAATTCGTTACAATTGGTGTCAGAAGAGGAATTGTTGAATAAATTCCGAAGACTTCGAATACAACTTGGACATGGCAAAGTTAACAGATATACCAAATGGAGTTACTGAACTGCTTCCAGAAGCCTGGTGAGACATTGCAAGAGTTTGCGTCGGATGTTGAAAGGCTGGCACATTTAATGAATGCCGACGCACCCGTGGAATACACTGAAAGGGTAAAGATTCAGAGCTTTATAAATGACATATGGGACGTCGAAACAAAGCGAGCTACATACGCAAACCCAAAGCCAACATTCGCAGCAACGGTATCACATGCTCTGATTCAGGAAACAGCGTCGCTTCTGTGTAAGCCAGTTTTCAAAGCACGCCGTGTGAAAGTAGAAAGGCCAGTGTGGGTAGACGCAATATTGGAGGAGCTGGAAGGATCGCAAAAGCGGAGTGAAAGAGTTATCAAATGCTTCAAATGCGGGAAGCCCGGTCACATTGTACGCCATTGCGATCTTGATCCTAGTGGTTTCAACAGCATGGGTGGTCTTAATAACAAAGATGGAAGGGACGAGCAAGAGCGAGTAAGTAGAGATCGAGAGCTAGCTCCAGCTATTGAATGCCCTGTGATATCTGTATCGCAAATTGTAAGAAAATCCAGCAGTCTTACCGTCAGAGGGAATGTGGATGACAAAGAACGTGTACTGACTGTAGATACGGGCGCATCTCATTCATTAATTCGATCTGACTTGGTCAACAGGAGAGTAAAACCGTTACCTGGAGCAAGGTTGCGTACGGTCACTGGCGAGTATAACCAAGTCCAGGAAGAAGTGACATGTGAAGTCTTAATTGGAAAGGTCACAGTTCTACACAAATTCGTTGTGGCGAAGATCGTTGATGAAGTCATATTGGGAGTGGACTTCTTGGTTGACCATGACATCAGGATCGACATGCAGAGAAGGATTATGCGTTATAAGAACCAGGATGTGCCACTTAACTTCAGTTTGGAGAAAGGGTTCAGCAGTAATCAAGTACTGGTGGAGAAGAGTGGGCCAAACAAAGCAAAATCAAAGATACCTGCGAGAGAAACACTGACATTGACAAACCCTAATGGACGCACTAAAACGACTGAAAGAATTTTCCAGATAGGATGCAAGGGTGGTTTCGAGCCAGCGCGCACTACTGTTGTGAAACGTCAAGACGATACTGATAATGCAAAGTCAATCCGTCAAGATCAAGCTCTGCGAAGTAGTTCTTCATTGGTCAAACAACATAGTGCCAGGGAACGATCCAGGATAATGATTAGTAAGATGAAACGCAGGTACGATGAGAACAATAATTCAGAAGGTTTCTTGGAGGGAGATTTGGTACTGCTATACAACCCTCACCGGCGGAAAGGTGTTCCATCCAAATTTCGGTGGAGTTGGGAAGGCCCGTACAAAGTTGGCAAGAAGATCAGTGATACCATCTTCCGCATACAAACCATTGGGAAACCACGAAGTAGAAGAGTGGTACATTTGGAGATGCTAGCGGCGTTTAGATCGAGAGATTTGTCTGATCGGGACTTAGGTGGAGGGCAGTGTGACGAATATTAACAACACTAAGGGATACTATCATCTCTAAGCCGATGCTAAGTAGTGACTTGTATGCACATCAATAAATCAATCGTTATGTACGTACACGCGACGGAGAAGAAACGCACAAACACATGCAGATATCTTATCTGAGAAGCTATACACGTGCATCTGTAGTTATAATTTTATAGCAGTAACTAAGTAAATTCTGGAAGAGCCTAGAAGTATGCGAACGAGAAATCACAGAGTATAAAAGGCAGCAACAGTAGAGGCGCGACAATCAATTTGATTTAAGACGCTATCTGGCGAGCAATAGTAGTGTTATTGTCAATAACTTTAATAAAGGCCATTTTGCATTATTGAATAGTGGAGTTATTTATTCAACAGTTTAGTGATTCGAACGTTACCAGAAGGTTGCAAATAAGAGGAATTGCACTAAATTCGCTACAGTATTGTTTATCATTAACAGCTGTTTCTCGCAATTTCTTTTTTGAGTCATAATCCACCTTTTCATAGGCCGGGTCACATATAGCTTCTCTAAACCGGCGGCGAATCCTGTTTCACTAACAGACGAGGCTCTGGCGACCCCAAGCTCCTCATAGAACTTGGTGGCGGGGAGGGAGAGATGGCCTGAAGGTATAATGTGTCCATATAAATCGTTCCCGAGATGGTCGGGCTAGCACCTTAATGGTGCTGTGTTACCGGAGCGTACCGGATCTGTATCCGGCAAAGGACCATCACATCGATAACACTCCCCAAAGCCTTCGGCGAGAAACCTTATCGCTACAACAGCAACAACAACATCTCGATTAGTTATCGTTTCTAATAATACTTGCAAGAACTTACCTTAAAAGCAAACCATTCCTCCTTCACGAGATCGCTGAATGAGACCGCGTTGGCATAGGCGAACAACGCCACAAAAATGAATACTGCACGCATTTTGGCGTTAAATCTGAAAAAAAAAAGAAAATAAATACAGATTATTTTTTTAAAACAAAGTGTTTGCTGCACAGCTCCAAAAGTCAAATACTGGCATATAATACTGACATCAACGGCTGCATCTCAGAATTTGCCTCTGTAATTTATTTGAAATACACCCTATTTTAAAGTCAGTTTCACAAACATATGTTTCAGCTGGAATACTTTTGTAGTGCCAGTAATAAAAAACCACCTAACTTGATAACCAGATAAATGGAAATATAGAGTAAGTGCGGTTAATGTGGTATACCCATTTTATTTTCCTTTGTAAAATCAGTAATTTGCATGCAATTTCAATGAAAATGAGTTAATAAGATACTACAAGGATTACAAACAAAAGAAGCAAGAAGCAATAGTCTTACAATTGAACAGTTAAGAGATATTTAAAAATATATCTTAAGTCATAAATCAGCTCTCCAAAAAATTGGCGGGTAATATGGTATATGGTGGCGGCCACCGTGGTGATGGTAGCGTGCTCCGCCTACCACAGCAAAGCAACATCAAAATTTTAGAAATAAGGTTTTTCAATTAGAAGAAAATTTTTCTAAGCAGGGTCGCCCCTCGGCAGTGTTTGGCAAGCACTCCGAGTGTACTTCTGCCATGAAAAGCTCTCAGTGAAAACTCATCTGCCTCGCAGATGTCGTTCGGAGTCGGCATAAAACAAGTAGGTCCCGTCCGCCAATTTTGTAGGAAAGATTAAAAAGGAGCACGACGCAAATTGGAAGAGAAGCTTGGCCTAAAATCTCTTCGGAGGTTATCGCGCCTTATATTTTTTTTATTTGTGATCGGAAGGGTTATTTTTTTTTTTTTTATCTCGGACGTTGTTGCAGCGCACTGCCCTCAAGTGGCCCGATGAAACCAGGCTAATCCTGTTTTTTTTTTTTTTTTTTAATTCATACATACTATGTTTTTTTTTTTTTTTTGTATCCTAATTCTTATTTATGTGTTACTTATAACTTTTTTGTTACCGAGTCTTTGAGAGGCAGTGGCTTCTTAAGCACCGAGATCCAAAACCGTCAGCTACAGAGAAACTCATCAGCTGAGAAATATAGATTCACAAAATACAATAGACTAAAAGTATAAATATAATTTTTTAATTATTAAGAGAAGATAGAACAGTATTTTTTCAATTATTCTCGAGTGAGAGTTATAATCTTCACACAAACATAGAAAAGGTTCGTGTAGTTGGAAATTGCTTCTGCATTGTTTAAGAATTATAGGTTTATAATGCCTTGAAACTCGGCATGGAACATTCAAGTTTACTTCATTCAAAAGAAATGGGCTTGAAATCGATCCATTTAAAAGTCTAGCCATAAATAGTACACCTAGCATTTCTCTACGACTTGCAAGTGTAGGAAGATTTATCAGTTTTAATCGATTAGTGTACGGAGGAAGATTATACGGAGAGTCCCATTGAAGATTTCTCAAGGCGAAAAGTAAAAACTGTTTTTGAATTGATTCTAGTCTATCCGTATGAACTTGATAACGCGGATTCCAAATTATCGATCCATATTCTAATATCGGCCTCACCAATGATGTAGAAAGGGTTTTTGTAACGTAAGGATCACTAAACTCTTTTGCCCATCTTTTCACAAATGCTAAAACTCCTCTCGCTTTATTGACTGTGGCATTAATATGAGGGTTGAAACTAAGTTTGCAATTCATTGTAACTCCCAAGTCGACAAAAACATCAACGCTTTCCAGAGTTTGGCCATTAATTGTGTAGGAAGCTGGCTGCATGTTCCCACGTGAAAAACACATGGATTTACATTTTTCTATGTTGAGAGGCATAAAATTCGTATTACACCAAGTAACTAAACGATTTAAATCCGCCTGGAGTACAGAACGTTCTTCAACCGACGCGTATGACTTAAAAAGTTTTACATCGTCGTCATACATTAAAATTTTAGGATATTTTATAGTTGTGGAAACATCGTTTATAAAGATCAAAAACAGAATAGGACCGAGATGGCTGCCCTGAGGCACACCGGAGGGAACATCGATGAAATTCGAACAAATGTTTTTGAAAATGACTCTTTGAGTTCTACCGCAAATATAGGAGGAGCTCCAGCGAGTTAGGCCAGGTTGAAAACCAAGCAATTCGAGTTTATAAACAAGAAATGAGTGGCGTACTTTGTCGAATGCTTTGCTGAAATCAGTGTATATAACGTCGGTATGATGATGGTTTTTAAACCCATTAAAGACGTGAGTTGTAAATTCAAGCAAATTTGTTGTGGTTGATTTGGCTCTACAAAAGCCATGCTGAGAACTATCTATCAATGTAGAAATCGAAAATGTAAGGTCATTAGTAACGATTGCTTCGACAAGCTTAGGGATAGCGGAGAGCTTTGCTATTCCACGATAGTTTTCAATAGACGACTTGCTTCCTTTTTTATGGAGTGGGATAAGAAAAGATTCCTTCGAAGCCGTCGGGAAAATGCCATTTTTTAAAGAGAGGTTAAACAGATCAGTAAGGGTCTGGTAAATGTATTCCGCACATTTTTTAAGAAAACATGTTGGGAACAAATCGGGACCGTATTTGAAGGATTCTTTTAGGGTCTTTAGATGTAGTAGAACATCTTCAGGCAGCAAATGTGGGGCATATATTGAGTTAATAGAATGGAGCTCATACGGATAATTTGTAGGTGATGAATCAACCACAGCAGAGTAATTAGAGTGAAAGAATTGAGCGAAGCAGTTTGCAATCTCTTGATCGTCGCTGGAAATGCTATTTCTAAACTTCATGGCAGAAGGAAACCCGTTAGTTCTGCGTTTAGAATTTACGAAATCATAAAAAGACTTCGGGTGGCAAATAATGTTTCTTTTAATTTTACATATGTAAGCTTTATAACACTTTTTATTAAGTTCAAAATACTTATGACGGAAAATATCGTACCGTGCATAATGAGAATGTAAACCGGTTCTCTTATATAATTTGAATAAACGTGATTTCTTATTTTTTAAAGCTTTTAAATCTTTAGTATACCAGGCTTGCACTGGTTCAATGTACGAGCATGTGCGTTTGGGCACATGTTTTTCAAATAAAGTATAAATGGTTTTATTAAAATGTAAAACGTTTTCCTCTACATCCTCTTTATATCGAGGCCACGTTATCTCAGAAAGCTCTTTATTTAAATTGTTGAAATTAGTTTTGGAAAAATCAAAGCATCTGGTAAAGACACGTGTTGGGTTAGTGCAGCCGACTTTGTTGCTTATGATTTCGTAAGTTATCTCAAGAGAAGGATGGTAAACGTCTTCTGGCAAAACGAGAGGTTCACACCGATTTATAGAGAATTTAGATATGTCGTCAACAAATGCTAAGTCTAAGAATTTTCCATACTTATTCGGAAAGAAGTTGATCTGATTAAGGCAAAGATCAGTAATTCCATCCAAAAAGTCATTGTTATGCATCTTGGATGATACGGGGACAATATTGTGATCAACGGTATTCCAAAATATATGTGGCAGGTTAAAGTCGCCTAAAACAATCATTGAGTCCGTGGGCTTTATCATCGAATTGACTGATTGTAACAGTGAAATATGGTAGTGTATATTCAGAAGACGGTGGAATATAGCAAACGGCTAAGTAAATATGACCCCGGCCTAGTAAGATTCGGATGCATTTAAACTCGATGGAATCAACTTCGGCTAAATTAACATCTTCAGATGGAATTGAAGAATGTACAGCTAGCAAGACGCCACCTCCGGTCCTATTTAAGCGATCATTTCTATAAGTCTGATACTCACCGCAAAAAATTTCGGAATTTAAAACATTGGGTTTCAGCCATGTTTCGGTAAAAGCAATAATGTTATAGTTACAGTGAATGGTTTTCAAATATAAGTCAGTTAATTTAGTATTTAAGCCTCTAACATTTTGATAGAAAATGCTTAAGCAAGATGTTAAATTAAGTTTTTTGGATTGGAACTTTGAGGGGGAATTTTTGCTACATTTTGAGTAATCTCAATAGTCTTATGCATAAATTCGCGAACAAAAGCCCCTGGCGGCCAAAATGCGCTGCCAAAAGTTTATCAAAATCTTTTGAGTAGACATCAATTCTAAATGAAGAAATGTTTCTTTCGTAATTAAATTTAAATTTTCTTAAAGTCATGCCGTCAGCCTTAATTTTCGAAGTGACATAAGACTTGATATCCTCAACGGAAGTGTCTTTGTCAAAGCGAGATACAAAAATCGATTTTTTGAGCGGGACTACAACCAGCTTCTTAGCCGGTGCTTCTGAATAAGAAAACACAGATTGAGAAGTTACAGTTTCAGAAGTTACAGTTTGAGACTCTAAGGTTTTTTCCGCGGCCTTAGAAGTGGATGGACCCACAGCTTGCGGATTAGGGGAAGCCAAGTCTATAAGCTCCACTTGCGGAAGATTAATGTTCTGAGCAGGAATAAGATTCAAAGCGTTAGGTGAGTCTTCAGAGTGTTTTTGTTTATTATCGCGGTTGTCTTTATTTCTATTTAAACAATGCGGTAACTCATCCAAACACTTGAAGGATTGGAACAAGCTATCGTATTGATTGAACTTTTCCGTGATTATGGAAAACTCTTTAGCAATTTCAGAAAACGCATTTCGTGTTTGTCTAAACAGTTTAAATAGGTCAACCTCAGTTGATCTGCATTTAATGCATGACCAACGTACTCCCTTCTCCCCATCATTGACAGTGTCAACAACTCTAGCCGTCAGTCCCGCGCACTTTCCATGGGCGAGCCCATCGCAAAGCCAGCAAGAGACAAAACGTTCGGATTCGCTTTTTACCTGACAGTTTTTGAAAATGCAAGTCATTTTTTATAGAAGTTAATGAAAATAGACTAGTACAAGAATATAGAAATGGTAAAGATATGTTTGTAAATTACAAAGAAAAAACAATTGAAATAGCACTGAGAATGAGAAAGGTTATATATAAAGCAACTCTGAAAGTTTGGGAGCTTAGCGGTAGCTAGCAGTTTTAGAGTCACTGTCACTTGACACTTAAAAAGCGACGCAAACAGCTTCGAAGACAGTAAATTGCGAGAAAAACAAAAAGTGTGCGCACAAAAACAATTGCAAGGTGAAAAGGTGCCAATCAAAATTGCAACAAAAACACAAATGCACAGTGACTCGGCAAACACAAAATGAATAATAAGAAATTGATTTAAAACTTTAAATATTCACAAAATCTTTACTTTTCAAAGCAAACCAATTGTATTAAAATGAACTCTAGGTTTTCGCGCTTATTTTTGTCACAAACTACAATTAGATATTATAATTTAAAACTCGCAAAATAAACACAGCAAAATAAAATGCAACTTCACAGCTATAATGACGTTTGCGTTGGTATACTATACCACTTTACCCGCCTTGACCTATACCACAATAGCGGACATCGAGTTGTATCATATCATTTTTATACTCAGCTGAGCAGAGCTCACAGAGTATATTAATTTTGTTCCCATAACAATAATCCGTAACAGCATAAACTAATGGAGATAGATATAAACTTCTATATATCAAAATGATCTGGGCGAAAAAAGAAATTCATTTAGCCATGTCCGTCCGTCCGTCTGTCCGTTAACACGATAACTTGAGTAAATTTTTACGTATCTCGATGAAATTGTTGGAATGTAGGTTCCTGGGCACTCATCTCAGATCGCTATTTAAAATGAACGAAATCGGACTATAACCAAGCCCACTTTTTTGATATCGAAAATTTCGAAAAACCGAAAAAGTGCGACGTCTAAAGCGGTGAAACTTGGTAGGTGGGTTTACCTTATGAAGCAAAATAGAAAATTAGTAAAATTTTGGACAATGGGCGTGGCGCTGCCCACTTTTAAAAGAAGGTAATTTAAAGTTTTTGCAAGCTGTAATTTGGCAGTCGTTGAAGATATCATGATGAAATTTGGCAGGAACGTTACTACTATTACTATATGTGTGCTAAATAAAAATTAGCAAAATCGGATAACGAACACGCCTACTTTAAAAAACTAATTTTTTTAAGTCAAATTTTAACAAAAATTTTTTTTTTTTTTATAGTAATGATATGGTGCAACAAAATAAAAAAATAAAAGAAAGTTTCAAAATGGGCGTGGCTCCGCCTTTTCCATTTAATTTGTCTAGAATACTTTTAATGCCATAAGTCGAACAAAAATTTACCAAACCTTGTGAAATTTGGTAGGGGCATAGATTCTATGACGATAACTGTTTTCTGTGAAAATAGATGAAATCGGTTGAAGCCACGCCCAGTTTTTATACACAGCCGACCGTCTATCCTTCCGCTCGGCCGTTAACTTGAGCAAAAATCGATATATCTTTACTAAGTTCACGTACTTATCTGAACTCATTTTATCTTGGTATAAAAAAATGGCCGAAATCCGGCCATGACCACGCCCACTTTTTCGATATCGAAAATTACGAAAAATGAAAAAAATGCCATAATTCTATACCAAATATGAAAAAGGGATGAAACATGGTAATTGGATTGGTTTATTGACGCAAAATATTACTTTAGAAAAAACTTTGTAAATTGGGTGTGACACCTACCATATTATGTAGAAGAAAATGAAAAAGTTCTGCAGGGCGAAATCAAAAGCCCTTGGAATCTTGGCAGGAATACTGTTCGTGGTATTATATTGTAACGAATGTTAGCAGCACTGAGCGATGCTATCGTCTCTAAGCGATGCTAACCAGTGACGTGAATGCACATCAATAATTCATCATTATGTATCTACATAAACGAATAAATAATTGCGTCTACACATATGTACACATTCCGACGAGCAACATTTACATACAAGGCAGCGAGAGATGAGATGTCACACACCGATGAATTTACTTATACGCTTATGTGTGTGCGGGAGACTGTAAACTACAAACACATGCATATATCTTATCTGAGTTGTCACAAGAGAGAGCAAAAATTTGTGCATGTAGTTGTGGCTGGCGATTTTGTAACCGAAACTAACTAGTAACTTCTGGAAATAGAAGAGCCTAGATGTATGCAGCGTAAACTATAAAAGTGGCGCAGGCGAGTAAGAAGTAATTCAGTTTGATTTGAATTGTCAAGCAGTTACGAGTAAGACGATATCTAGCGAGCAATAGCACTATTATTTTGAAAGTCAGTTTCCTTCAAGATATGAGTTTGGTTATTAAGCTATTTGTTGCACAGTTTGAGTGTTATTGTGAAGTATTTTAATAAAGGCCATTTTTCCGTTATTCAATATTGGAGTTATTTATTCAACAGTTTAGTGATTCGAACTTAGCAGAGGATTGCAAATAAGAGGATTTGCAAGTAAATTCGTTACAATTGGTGTCAGAAGAGGAATTGTTGAATAAATTCTAGAGGACAACAAGGACATGGCAAAGTTAAGTGAATTGAAGATCCCGCAACTGAAGAAGGAGTTGGAGAGCCGTGGATTGAATACAAGCGGCGTTAAACTCGAACTTCAGGCACGGCTACGAGAAGCAATGGAAGCAGAAGGAATTGATGTGGAAGAGCATGTCTTTCATCTTGATGGCGAGGAGACAACAAAAATTGAAGAGAAGAACGAAACATCGCAGACGGTTACCAGTACAGACTTGAACATGATTTTAGCTGCAATATCTGCTCAAACATCGACAGTGTCATCTCAACTGGCAGAACAGAAGACATATATGGCATCACAACTAGAATCGCAGGAGACACGCATAACATCCAAGATTGAAGCACAAGAAACGCGTATGTCAGAAATGTCGACACAGATTACATCCAAGATGGAAACTCAACTGGAAGAGCAAAAGACATATATGACATCTCAGTTCGCTGAGCAGTTGAAAGCACAGGAGGCCCGCATATCCTCGCAGCTGGAGGCACAGGAGATAAGGGTAACATCAAAGCTGGAAGCACAGGATACAAAAATTGTGCAGCTCGAGGACAAAATTGATGCCGAGATAGAAGCTTTGAGAGGTCGTATACAGGAGTTGCAAATGAATCGCCCAGCAGTTTCAGCGAGTAATCCAAAGGTAAAAACACCATCCTTTGACGGTTCTGTTCCTTTCCAGGTCTTCAAGCTACAGTTTGAGAAGACCGCAGCAGTGAACAACTGGAATGCGGAAGATAAAGTTGCTGCACTATTCGTGGCATTGAAGGGGCCAGCAGCGGAAATTCTACAGACGATTCCCGAAGGAGAGCGGAACAATTATGAAGCATTGATGGCTGCTGTAGAACGACGTTATGGAAGCGAGCATAGGAAACAGATATTCCAAATTGAGTTGCAAAACCGCTACCAAAAAGCAAATGAGACATTGCAGGAGTTTGCTTCAGATATTGAAAGATTGGCTCATCTTGCAAATGCGGACGCACCCGTGGAATACACTGAAAGGGTAAAAATCCAGAGTTTCATAAATGGCATACGGGACGTGGAAACGAAGCGAGCTACATACGCAAACCCAAAGCCAACATTCGCAGAAACGGTGTCACAAGCTCTGATTCAGGAAACAGCGTCGCTTCTGTGTAAGCCAGTTTTCAAAGCACGCCGTGTGGAAGTAGAAAGGCCAGAGTGGGTAGACCCAATTTTGGAAGCACTGAAGGGATCTCAACAGAAGAATGCCGGAGTTATTAAATGTTTCAAGTGCGGCAACCCAGGTCACATTGCACGTCATTGCGATCTTGGTCCTAATAGTTCCAACAATGTGGGTGGCCATAAACGCAAAGCTGGAGGAGATGAGCAAGAGCGAGGAAGAGGTAGAGAGCTTTATCCAGCTGTTGAATGTCCTGTGATATCTGTGTCGCAAATCGGAAGGAAATCAAGCAGTCTTACCGTCAGAGGGAATGTGGATGGTAAAGAGCGTGTACTGACTGTAGATACGGGGGCATCTCATTCCTTGATTCGATCTGAATTAGTCAACAGGAGAGTTAAACCGTTACCTGGAGCAAGGTTGCGTACGGTCACAGGCGAGTATAACCAAGTCCAGGGAGAAGTGATATGTGAAGTACTGATTGGGAAGGTCATGGTTTTACACAAATTCGTTGTGGCGAAGATCGTTGATGAAGTCATATTGGGAGTGGACTTCTTGGTTGACCATGACATCAAGATCGATATGCAGAAAAGGGTGATGCTTTATAAGAACCAGGATGTGCCAATTAACTTCAGTTTGGAAAAAGGTTTCAGCAGTAATCGAGTACTGGTGGAGAAAAGTCGACAAAGGCCACGAAAGTCAAAGGTAAAGGTTGATGAAACGAATGGGCCAAACAAAGCGAAATCAAAAGTACCTGCGACAAAAACACCGGCATTGACAAACCCTAATGGACGCACTAAAACGACTGCAAGAATTTTGCAGGAAGCATGCAAGGGTGGTTTCAAGCCATCGCGCACTTCTGTTGGGAAACGGCGGAACGATACTGTCAAGCCAATCCGTCAAGCGCAAGCTCTGCGAAGTAGTTCATTGGTCAAACAACACAGTGTGAGGAAACGACTAAGGATAATGAGTAGTAAGATCAAACGCAGGTACAATGAGAACAATAATTCGGAAGGGTTCTTGGAGGGAGATTTGGTACTGTTAAACAACCCTCTCCGGCGGAAAGGTGTTCCAGCCAAAATTCGGTGCATTTGGGAAGGCCCGTACAAGGTTGTGAAGAAGATCAGTAATTCCATCTACCGCATACAAACCATTGGGAAACCACGAAATAGAAAGGTGGTTCATTTGGAGATGCTAGCGGCGTTTAGATCGAGAGATTTGTCTGATCGGGACGATCAGACTTAGGTGGAGGGCAGTGTAACGAATGTTAGCAGCACTGAGCGATGCTATCGTCTCTAAGCGATGCTAACCAGTGACGTGAATGCACATCAATAATTCATCATTATGTATCTACATAAACGAATAAATAATTGCGTCTACACATATGTACACATTCCGACGAGCAACATTTACATACAAGGCAGCGAGAGATGAGATGTCACACACCGATGAATTTACTTATACGCTTATGTGTGTGCGGGAGACTGTAAACTACAAACACATGCATATATCTTATCTGAGTTGTCACAAGAGAGAGCAAAAATTTGTGCATGTAGTTGTGGCTGGCGATTTTGTAACCGAAACTAACTAGTAACTTCTGGAAATAGAAGAGCCTAGATGTATGCAGCGTAAACTATAAAAGTGGCGCAGGCGAGTAAGAAGTAATTCAGTTTGATTTGAATTGTCAAGCAGTTACGAGTAAGACGATATCTAGCGAGCAATAGCACTATTATTTTGAAAGTCAGTTTCCTTTAAGATATGAGTTTGGTTATTAAGCTATTTGTTGCACAGTTTGAGTGTTATTGTGAAGTATTTTAATAAAGGCCATTTTTCCGTTATTCAATATTGGAGTTATTTATTCAACAGTTTAGTGATTCGAACTTAGCAGAGGATTGCAAATAAGAGGATTTGCAAGTAAATTCGTTACAATATATATATAAATAAATTAGCGGTACCCGGCAGATGATGTTCTGGGTCACCCTGGTCCACATTTTGGTCGATATCTCGAAAACGCCTTCACATATACAACTAAGGTCCACTCCCTTTTAAAACCCTCATTAATACCTTTAATTTTATACCGATATCGTACAAACGCATTCTAGAGTCACGACTGGTCCACCTTTTTGGAGATATCTCGAAAAGGCGTCCACCTATAGAACCAAGGCCCACTCCCTTTTAAAATACTCAGTAATACCTTTCATTTGATACCCATATCGTACAAACACATTCTAGAGTCACTCCTGGTCCATTTTCCTACATGGTGATTTTCCCTTATTTTGTCTCCACAGCTCTCAGCTGAGTATGTAATGTTCGGTTACACCCGCACATAGCCTTCCTTACTTGTTAAATAATTAATTAAACACAAATATATGGAAAATATTGCATTAACAGTTCACTAATTCAATACTCACACATTACTTACCGATTAACGAATGTAATTTAAAATTTTCAAAGTTTTTGTAAAAAATCGTTTTATCTGATCTAAAAAAAAAATCAACCGCCCAACCACGCAAATTCATTGCCACTGACTCACAACAATGCCTACAAAGCACGAGTACAATCATGCGCTGCTTTTATTCTGAGAACGCCGACCTATTTGGATAGGTCCCGTTACGTTCACATTTATAGTTTCCGAGAAAAGCTGGTGTACCAAAATACCCGCAGTTGCTCTAGCATTATACAAATTAGTATCCAAATTTATTTTTGGAACAAAACTTTAAACGGAATTGTACAGAAATTTTATTATTCAAATATACAGCAAATAAAAGGCTGAATGGAGAGTTTGTAATACAAATTTTGTATGCATTTGAAGTTTATAAAACTTATTGCAAATTTTTGTACGATAAGAGAAAATATCGCACTAACTACCAGAACCCACAGAATATGTTATGAAAGCATTGCATGTGGAAAATTTCTTATAATTAATTTCAACAGAAAAAATTATATATTAAAAATAAAAAACTAATATCAGAAGCTCATGTCGGCAGATATAGTGGGATGAAGAAGACTATGTTACAAGTAAAGCTACTAGTACTAAACCCCCAACACAAAAAACATTGAAGCGAGCCACACTGTGTACATAAACACATTAATCAGCATGTATGTATACACATTAACCTGGGTCGATTTGTATGGACGAAAGTTAACCTATTCGCGCCATCGATTTTTCGATAGGATTTGGGCTCAGGAAAAAAAAGTTCCACTACGCATACCCAAAAAAATAATTTTTGAGCCTGCAAAAAAAATCGATTTTTCGACCAATTTCTTCTAAATCACCATAAAAGAATTTTTTTTTTCAAAAAACTGCATTTACCAATTTTGTATTTACCAATTGACACGAAAAAAATACATAAAAAATGATTTGGAGTCTTGAAAATGAAAAAATGCATAAAAAATCGCAAAAATCGTTGATATTTTGCAGGCTCAAAAATTATTTTTTTGGGTATGCGTAGTGGAACTTTCTTCCTGAGCCCAAATCCTATCGAAAAATCGATGGCCCGATATAGGTTAATAAATCGACCCAGTCTAATACACATACATACAAGCAGCAGAGAGATACTCACAAACACATGTCATCATCAGCCGAAGTTGTTGTTGTTGTTGTAGCGATAAGGTTGCTAACCGAAGGCTTTGGGGAGTGTTATCGATGTGATGGTCCGATGCCGGATACAAATCCGGTACGCTCCGGTACCATAGCACCATTAAGGTGCTAGCCCGGGAACGATTTATGTGGCCACATTAAACCTTCAGGCCATTCCCTCCCTCCCTACCCCAAGCTCCTCATGGAACTTGGGGTCGCCAGAGCCTCGTCTGTTAGTGAAACAGGATTCGCCGCGGATAGGTGAGGTTGACAATTGGGTTTGGAGAAGCTATATATTGCGCTGGCAACCTGAAGGGTTGCGCTACACAGCCCCTTGAATCTGGTATTTTACTCGCCTCTTACGACAGGCATACCTACCGCGGGTATATTCTGATCCCCTAACCCGCTGGGGTATCAGCCGAAGTAGTACTCACATATACACACGCATATGGTTACACACTACAAATACACGCGCGTATGGCTGGTGACCAGGTAGAGGATTCTAGAAGAGGAAACGTCTAGACATTTGGGCAGAGAGTCAGTAATCAGTTTGATTTAAGCACGCTAAGGGTTGCGAAGTATAAGTGTTATTATGAAGCACTTTCAAAGTAGTCTAATAAAGACCTTCTTGCATTATTGAATATTGGAGTTATTTATTCAACAATTTAGCGATACGCACTTTAGTAGAAGGTGTAAAATAAGTGGAGTTTCCCTAAATTCGTTACAATACTAATAATGCTACAAAATATTTGAACACCAAAAATAGATTTGCTAGTATTTGGTTCTTACTTGTTAATATAATTTTTCTACAAAAACTTTATTTCAATATGTGGCTGCATAAAATTAACTGTTGTTGTTGTTGTAGCGATAAGGTTGCTCCCCGAAGGCTTTGGGGAGTGTTATCGATGTGATGGTCCTTTGTCGGATACAGATCCGGCACGCTCACGTAACACAGCACTATTAAGGTGCTAGCCCGACCATCTCGGGAACGATTTATGTGGCCACATTACATCTTTTGTATTTGTATTTGTATTTTAGGCCATAAAACTAACTCTTTCATGCCTGTCATAGGCTTATTAAAATGCATACAAGCTCAATGTCAAAGATTGCATTGGTAATTTTCGAACGTTTCTGATATATAGCTCATTATACTCAGAGTGCTTTGCACACAAAGTATATTAACTTTGATTGGGTAACGGTTGGTTGTACAGGAATCAAGATAGATATAGACTTCCATATATCAAAATCATCATCGAAAAAAAATTTGATTGAGCTAGTCCGTCCTTCCGTACGTCTGTCCGTTAATACGATATTGAGATATCTTCACCAAATTTGGTACACGAGCTTATCTGGACCCAGAATAGATTGGTATTGAAAATGAGTGAAGTCGGATGATAACCACGCCCACTTTTTAAATATATAACATTTTGGAAAAGACTAAAAACCTGATTATTTAGTAAATAATACACCTAGAATGTTGAAATTCGACGTGTGGACTGATATTGAGACTTGATAAAAATTTGAAAAAAAAATTAAAAATTAAAAATGGGCGTCGCACCGCCCACTTGTATTAAAATCAATTTTACAAATATTATTAATCAGAAATCAAAAATCGTTAAACCTATCGTAACAAAATTCGGCAGAGAGGTTGCCTTTACTATAAAGAATGCTTTGAAGAAAAATTAACGAAATCGGTTAAGGACCACGCCCACTTTTATATAAAAGATTTTTAAAAGGTCGTGAACGAATAAAATAAGCTATATCTTAGCGAAAGAGCTTTATATCAATGGTATTTCATTTCCCAAGTGCGTTTATAACAAGAAATAGGAAAAACATCACAATTTAAAAAATGGGAGTGGCACCGACCCTTTTATGACTAAGCAATTTTCCATGTTTTGGGAGCCATAACTCGAAGAAAAATTAACATATCGTAATCAAATTGTGTATACATATTTTTCTTATAGCAGAAAACATTTCTAGTAAAAATGGACGGGATCGGTTAAAGACCACGGCAACTTTGATATAAAACAGGTTTAAAAGGGTCGTAGACTAGAATAATAAGCTATAACTTAGCAAAAAATAGTTTTGAATCATGATATTTCACTTATCAAGTTTTATTGTAAGAGGAAATGGGGAGAAATTTTTTTTATTAGACGGGCGGTGCCACGAGTTATGTAGAAAAATAATTTATTTGAAATGAAATGTACAATTGAAGCTCACGCTTGTAGGGTTCTTATTATTTTTATTTAACTTTGTATTTTAGTTACTTTGAAATTTGTAATTTTAAAATGTTTTATCAATATTTTGATTTTCAATATTGATTTTTCAATTTTCATTGTGGTGAAAAATTTAAAAAGATATTAACGCATACATTCAGGAGTACAGTTGGGTCGTTTCGTTCTGAACTTGTTCAAATGACCGGGTCTCTCAACTGAACAAGTGAACTAGATCTTCGATTTCGGTTCTATTTGTTCTTTTAGCTCATTTGTTCTTTTAGTTCATTTGTTCTTTTAGTTCGTTTTATCCAATGTTATTCTTTCTCTCATCTCGTTCGCGAATATACATACGTAAATTCATACATATGTACATACGCAGAAATTCACAGTGAGCACGAATGTCGGTGATGCCACTTACACTAAAGATATGTGTGGTCATCTTTGTGTGTGGCACTGCTACAATATATGTATGGACTATTTAAGAAAAACATGTTTTGTAAGAAACTAATTATTACATTTATTAAACTTGAAAAGTTCATATTTACAATTTGTGTCTGTACTCTTTCAATTTCCTGGATCTTCCGAAATTTGTAACTTGTTTTTTTTTTTTAAGTTAATTATACATATATATATATTATATATTATATATATATATATAATATATATATATTAACTTATTTATTCATAACACTTTTAAATATACCTACACAAAGCATTGCTGCATACACACCACAATCTATACTTGTTGGTTTTTTCCGCGGGACGAGCAGCAGTGAACAAATTTGCTCGAAAAAAAAAAGAACAAATGAACAAAAAGAACAACTTGTTCGTTCATCAGAAAAAGAACGAAAGATTCGAATCTCTGAAATGAACGAAAAAGCACAACTCTATTTAGGCGTATTCTTTATTGAATAAAAGTTTCTTTATATATAAAATTAAAAGTGGTTTCAATCACCACACACAAATAACCCACTCAGCATTTAGGTGAATAAATTTTGAATTTCCCTACATATCAATACAATTTGATTACCCTTTCTGACTAAATAATGAGTTATCATACAGTTGAACAAAATTAATAATCAAATATAAATGCCTTTGATAATCAACAATTTTTAATCATTTTTCATTCAGCTTTCTGAATCTTTCTGAATATCATTGTTGACTGTTAATGAATTTTATACTTGTTAAAATTTTACTTTTCATTGAAGATCTTATTTTTTGACATACACACATTTTTTCAATCATGAAGTTCAGAAAAAATATATTAAAATTGTATTATTTATACAAAGACAAGAAATAATGTAAATACTGCTCGTAACCGAAGATGTCCCCAACCATTTCTCACCTACGGCTTCCCAGAAAATGCAAATCCAACCATTAGACAATACTATTTGAACCCCAGGTAAGTGAAACTCTCTTGACATATCGCTCATTTACTTCAATAGTGTCATAACTCAAAAAACATGACTTTTGAGTTAATAACATATAAACGTACCCAATAACATGATCTACATACATATGTTGTATAAAAAAATTGTTGTGATCAGTTACAAATTTACCACGTGCTATAAAAACGAAAATATACCTTTATATGGGCAACATATGGCAGTTAAAATCATTGAATCGCTCTCCTGGAAAATTATGTTTTTTGAGTTATGACACTATTGAAGTAAATAAGCGATATGTACCTGAATATGGCTTCAACATCCCGTACCATATCGTATTTTAAGATGTTGACGATCATATCTGATGTTGGATGTTGTAGTCGCAGGTGTATATCGGTGAAGTTTGTTTGCGCATTACCTTTGATTCAAATAGCTCACTTCCGCATGCTTTCTTCCCCTGATAAAATGTGATTGTCATGTAGTATCTTATTTTGTATGAGATATGAAGAAGCTTTTCAAACATACCCGAAACGCATTCTCCGAAATCGGTAAGGAACTTTCCACATTAGGGGATAAATTCAAGTATTATGAAAACTTGTTTAAAACTTTCAAATGTATTACCGATTCAGCTGCTAATGCTAACAGCGACAGTCGTGACAGCAAACGAAAACGAACTGATGTCTCGGCTGGCGTATTGACCCTAGACCCCGTTCAAAACATCCAGAACCCAATCGTTCCTACACCTAGCACGATAGAATTAATAAACTTAGCATCTCCAAGTCCTCTTACAGTAGAGCCTTCAACATCAAAGGCACCTCCAACAAAACTAGCAG
Organism: Eurosta solidaginis; assembly: GCF_040869045.1. NCBI lineage: Eukaryota > Metazoa > Arthropoda > Insecta > Diptera > Tephritidae > Eurosta > Eurosta solidaginis. Next base: position 40,779,762 of record NC_090321.1, on the reverse strand, counting down.
CTAGAAAAAATATTGAACCTGCAAACCGTTCTCAGGCGACTGAGCCTGGAACTAGGAAGTTGGTTGTAGTCCCTCCTAAAAAATCGATATTCGTGTCAAGATTCGACAGGGATACTACTGAGGAGGATCTGAAATCGTATATCTTCTCAAAAAGGAAAACCCATGACGTAACAATTCGGAAATTTAATTTTAGTTATGAAAGAAACGTATCTTCCTTTAGATTAGATGTACCTATTGACCATTTTGACACTATCTTGAGTAACGATTTTTGGCCCTCTGGGGCACTTGTGCGGGAATTTGAATATAGGCGGAATAAGAGTGTTCCAAACTTGGCAAAGATCCCTGTTAATAACACTGAGTCAAAAAACTGAACGAAAAATCTGCTTTAGATATACTTTACCAAAATGTTAGAGGCTTAAACACCAAGTTAACAGAACTGTTTTTAAAATCATTTAACTCAAGCTACGATATAATTGCTTTAACCGAAACCTGGCTGAAACCTCATGTTTTTAACTCAGAGATCCTCTGTAATGACTACCAGATATATCGAAATGACCGCCTGAACAGGGTTGGAGGTGGGGTTCTGCTTGCTGTACACTCTTCAATACCATCTGAAGAGATTTGCGTAACCGCCACCGATACAACTGAGTTCTTGTGCATACGCACACAACTAGCAAATATCCACATTTATTTGGCCATCTGTTATATCCCGCCATCTTCTGAACTGTCCGTTTATATGAATCACATTTCCTTGCTAAGAACTGTTAATTCGATGCTAAAGCCTTCCGATTCCATTATTGTCTTGGGTGACTTCAATATGCCACACATATCATGGTGCATCTCTGACTTTAATATCGTACCAGTTTCGTCAAAGTCTTCCAACAATGAATTTCTAGACGGAATGTCTGAGCTGTGCCTTCAACAAATCAACATCCAATCGAATAAATTCGGAAGAGTGTTGGATTTAGCCTTTGTGGATGATGAATCTAAATATTCCATTAGTCGATGCGAACCCATTATTGAACCTGAAGATGCTTACCACCCTTCCCTCAAAATAGTTTACGAAGTTGTAAATTATGCTTGTAACAGCGGAAATAAACGATACGACTCCAGTTATCGCTTCGACTTTGCGAAGGCCAATTTTAAAAAATTAAATCGTGATCTATCTCGAATAGTGTGGCCAACATTTAATGCTGATGTGGAGCAAAGCGTTTCTCACTTTTACAATACCATTTACTGTCTTTTTGAAAAATACGTACCTAAGCGGATTTGTGTACATTCCGATACAAGCCAAGTATGGTTCACTAAAGAGCTGAAAATTTTAAAGAATAAAAAGTCTCGATCTTTCAAGTTGTTCAAAAAGACGGGTTTACATAACCATTACTTACAGTACTCGATTCTACGCTGCAAGTATTTTCAATTGAACAAAAAGTGTTACAAAGCTTATCTTTGTAAAATGAAAAGAAATATAACTTGCAACCCGAAGGCATTTTACGGATTCGTAAATTCTAAACGCAGGGTGAAAGGGTTTCCATCATCCATGAAATTCCAAGATAATATTTCCAGCGATGATCAAGAGATCGCCGACTTCTTTGCGGAATTTTTCAAATCAAATTACTCTATTGAGACCAACGTTCCACCTAATGAATACCCATACCATATTGATTCATGTTATTCAATCAGAGCTCCATTTATATCTTCAGAAGATGTATTATCTTATTTAAAAACTTTAAAAGTATCATATTCATACGGCCCCGACAGGATCCCGACACACTTTCTTAAAAAATGTGCCGCAAACATCTATCAGCCGCTAACAGATTTATTTAATTTATCTTTAATTTATGGCATTTTCCCAACAATATGGAAGGAATCTTTTCTTATTCCGCTTCATAAAAATGGAAGCAGGTCTTCAATAGAAAACTACCGGGGCATAGCAAAGTTATCCGCTATCCCAAAGTTATTTGAGGCTATTGTTACCCACCACCTAACATTCCCTATTTCCCCCATAATTGCAAGCTCGCAGCATGGGTTCTGTAAGGGCAAATCACCTATCACCAATTTACTAGAATTTACCACCCACGTTTCTAATGGATTTAGAAAAGGCCTTCACACTGATGTAATTTACACCGATTTCAGTAAAGCTTTCGACAAAGTATCACACCCATTACTTATTCATAAGCTCAGTCAACTCGGTTTTCAACCCCGTCTTATATGTTGGATTTCTTCGTATCTTGGTTATCGTACGCAAAAAGTAATCTTTAAAAATACACTTTCTGGGGTCATCAATGTTTCTTCTGGTGTTCCTCAGGGCAGCCATCTTGGTCCGATTCTGTTCTTGTTGTTCATAAACGATATATCTGGTACAATTAAATACTCAAAAATCTTGATGTACGCAGACGATGTAAAACTTTTCAAATCATGTGCCTCGGTTGAGGAACATTCCTTGCTTCAAATGGATTTAAATCACTTGGTTACCTGGTGCAATGTAAATTATATGCCGCTCAATCTCAAAAAATGTAAATTCATGTGTTTTTCTCGGAGAGTTTCGCCACCAGCTTCATATACAATTAACAACTATAGTCTAGAAACTGTAAATAATTTTATTGACTTGGGAGTCATGATGGATTCCAAACTTAGTTTCAATCTTCATATTAATGCTACAGTGAATAAAGGCAAAGGTGTTTTTGCATTTGTTAAACGGTAACTAAAGCACTTTTTACAACATTAGTTAGGCCAATATTAGAATACGGCTCGATAATTTGGAATCCGCGTTATCAAGTCCATGCAGACAGTCTCGAATCAATACAAAAACAATTTTTACTATTTGCCTTAAGAAATTTCCAATGGGACTCTTTAACTAATCTTCCACCTTATACTAATCGATTAAAGCTTATCAATCTTCCAACTCTTGCTAGTCGAAGGGAAATGCTTGGTGTGATATTTATGACAAAACTTTTAAATGGATCAATTTCGAGCCCATTCCTTCTGAATGAAGTGAACTTTTGCGTTCCCTCTCGGACATCGAGACACTTCAAACCTCTTCTGCTGAAACAATGTAGAACGAATTTCGAACAAAATGAACCTTTTCGGCGTTTATGCCAAGATTATAACTCTCACTCAAACACATTTGATAGCTCGGACTCCCTTTTTTCTATAAAAAAGATTGTTCTCACCTCTCTAAATTAATGTATAATACGTTTGCTTCTGTTCTCTTTAAGTATTACGCTTGGCTGATGAAATTTCTTCTGTAGCTGAGCAGTCTCAGATCGTGACGCTTGACAAACCGCTGCCCATCAAAGACTCGGCAAAATAAAAAAAAAAAAAAAAAAAAGTTATTATATATATATATATAAATCGATCGCGTGAACAGGATTAGCCTGGTTTCATTGGGCCACTTGAGGGCAGCGCGCTGCCACAACGTCCATTAAAAAAAAAAAAAAAAAAAAAAAAAAAAAAAAAAAAAAAAATGCATGATAATCGTATTCGAAAATCATTCAAAAATCTCAACCAAAACGAGATGTTCACGAATATTATCAGAAAATGACTGTGAAAAGCAGTCAAATATTACTCTAAAACAATTAAAGTTCAATTTTACAATGATATCAATTATGAATAAAAAAGAAAAAAGCGTTTCGAAATATGAATCATAAATGATTATTAAAGAATAATCACGTTTAAGGTACATTTTTCTCCCGACGATACACTAATTTTCGAATAGAAAATACTTTTAAATTTGAGCGTTTTTAAATCTTGGGGTATGATATTTAAATATTTTTTGATCAAAATTTTCAAAAAATGCTGGCTGGGAATAAGAACCCTACCACGCTGAGTATATAATCTTCGGTTACACCCGAACTTAGGCACCTTTACTTGTTTTTAATTAAGTTTGTAATATCAAACGGTGGTAAAGTAGTTAAGATGTGAGAGCATTAAGGTAAAGAGAAAAAACTATGTTTAAACGGCATGCTAAGTACATATGCACGCTTTCAAATAGTTTATCTCGGAGGTAATTTTATTGTCTGATCGAGCCCTACAGTTTAGTAAACAAAGCAACTGAGTTTATGCATTATAATGAACATGTGTATTTATTAAAAAATGTATATGCTCTTGTACAAAGAACTCCAGACAGACAACACAATGGATATAGATAAACAGACAATCATGTCATAGAAAGTACTTTTAGGTGATTGGTACATTAGTCATTGTATATGGATCAACAGCAGTTGGTTTTTTTTTTTTAGCTTTGTTACGTTCTTCGATGATTTGTTTTAACAGTAACTATATATTGAATTACGTATGCAGATAGTAACTTGATTGCTGGAAATTAGGTCGCAATGGCTGAATTTTTGAATTTATGACTTATATAATATGAGCTGAAAATTATCAAAAGAACATCTTTAAGTCGTGAGCTCAAATATGCAATAAAATATATACATACATATATTTAGAAATTCTAGCCTACGACTTCAATTTTGAAATGAACAAGAAACATTTCTTTAGTATTTTCAAGATATCATTAGCTTAGGATTAAAACCTGTTAATTGATTCAGAATTTTTTATTAATAACTCAATTTTAAGTTTGCTTGCTATGTATGGTCTTTCAAACCTGCCTTTGGTGATGAAAAGGAACAAGTTTTGCGGCAGTACAATATTATTGGGTAGATTTAATTTGATTGTTGATTTTTTCCATCGTTTTATTGTGCTTTGTGTCCTTATTTTATTTTGAGCCTTGCATCGAGTGCGCGGCATGGTGCAATTAATTACCAAGAAGTTTTCTACTTGTTTGGCAGCCAATTGGTTTGTGTTTAGAGAAGAAAAGGAGCAGCATGGTACAACTATTACCACTGACGTCATAGATATCAACTTTTAGATACATGGGATTCAGATCGAGCCATGGTATCTTGGAGCATGCTGCGTGCTTTACCTGATATAGCATATAAGTACTTTAATTCCAATTGTCAGCCTTATCCTCTAACGGGATTTCAAGGAAACCTGCAGTTTTAACATGGGTGGGCCATAGTGAGAGGGATGTTAGAGGTGTTGGTTATATATTGTAATTGGAGAGGTGGTTGGTGTCATGAGGGGACACATTGCATGCAGGACATACGTAATGTATTTTGGGGTTAAGATAGGATAGGTAAGAGTTTAACCTGTTACAGTACCCTGATCGAAGTTGGGCCAGTAGAGAAGCGCGTCTCCCTGGGGAAAGTGCGTTCCTCTTCTGCGAGAGGTTTGGCGCCTGTTTGTGGATATCACTGAGGATCTGTTTTTTTTTTTTTACTTCATACAGCTGTGTTGTCAGGTGCCGTATTTCCTCACAATGCTTACGCAGATGACCTCTTAAGCCCCTGAGAGTTGTGGCCTCTTCCATCGGATGTCTGTTGTGATTCCCAGGTTTCTGGGTATTCAAAAGTAAATGCTTGCTCAGCATTTCATTTCACTCCCCCATGGGGAGAACACTCGCCTCATTGTGTAGGTGGTGTTCTGGAGACATAAGAGGACAGCTCGTAGCCATTCTGAAACCGGTGTTTTGCCAGGCCTGTATTTTCTTCCAGTAGGTAACCTATAGGCTTTGCGCCCAGATAGGGGACGCGTAGCCTGCAATCTGTCAGCCAATTGCTTTGTAAGTGGAATTGAGCGTTTCCTTCTCTTTACCTCAAGTGCTTACGGCAAGAGATTTGAGGATTTTATTACGGCTCTGGATTTTAGGTACAATTGCGGTTGCATGCTCACCAAAATGTAGATCCTGATCTTGTTGTTGTTGTTGTAGCGATAAGGACACTTCGCGAAGGTCCTCCGGAGTGTTATCGATGTTGATGGTCCTTCGCCGGATGCAGATCCGGTACGTTCCGGTACCAAGCCCAAACGTCGGGAAAGATTTGTTATGACCACATGCGACCTTCCAGGCCATATCGCCCTCCCACCCCCTAGATCCATGAGGAGTTCGAGGTCGCCAGAGGATCGGTTGTTAATGATCACCGCCTCGGTTAGGTGAGGTTGACAAATGGGTTTGGAGAAGCTATGTATTGCAACCTGAAAGGGTTGCGCTACACAACCCCTTGAATCTATTTGGTATTTTAGTCGCCTCTTACGACAGGCATACCTACCGCGAGTATATTCGAACACCCTAACCAACCTGATCTTGTTGTTGTCTATAGTTGACGTTTATATATTGTTCGACTTCATCGGTCTGCCTGGTAATGTTTACTAATGTGCGTGGACCACTTCGTTAAAAAAATAGGTTCTTAAGTCAGCGTTCCTAGTCTTTGGCTCGAAGAAGCATATCTCGTTTTTCTGAGAATAGTGTTTTTGGAGGTTTTCAACTTCGTACCTTCGCTTTTACTTGCATCCGGAATCCCTAAAGGCAATATTAAGTTCAACATCAGCCTAACGAATATCTCTTTTGTTCCTAAAGAAGTATCTTTTCCTTAGGTACTGAAGACTCAGCCTAGTTAAGTTAAAGTAAAACTATCAATAGTAAACTCGGAAGTTTTCCCAACACCTAACTGGAAACAGCGGCTATATGCCACTTCATGCCTTGCTAGCTCCCATAAGTGCAGACCTTAAATGTTTCAAGGCGGGGAAGTCCCTTTATCGAAATCCGGCATCCTCTTTTTTTTACAAATATGTGTGGGAAACCATTTTATATACAGATTTAGCATTGTTTAGCCTTTGTTTATTTGTAAAACAAAGCTCACAAAATGCGGTGTTTGATTTCCAAACCGTCAGCATTCAAAAGATCAGATTCAACGACACAAATGCTTTTCTGGAGCAAAATAAAGCATACAAGGTATATGCCTTCGGGTTTCAGTTGTTCTCATTTAATTATAAACACAAATGTGGAGTCTTTACAACATAAACAATACCACATAATGCAACGCCAGCAATTTCAAACCAACTCCTATATACATTTTACGAGCAGAGAAAATAAACATCATCGGAACCAACAATTTAACAAATACCAACAAACCTTGGTTTTTATACTTCACCAACGCCAGTTTGCATCTACAGATTAATTACACAAACAAGAAGAAACAAATAACGTTAAATGTTGTTATAGCGATAAAGTTGCTCCCCGAAGGCTTTGGGGAGTGTTATCGATGTGATGGTCCTTTTCCGGATACAGATCCGTTACGCTCCGGTAACAAAGCGCCATTAATGTGCTAGCCCGACCATCTCGGGAACGATTTATATGGCCACATTAAACCTTCAGGCTATCCCTCCCTCCCCACCCCCAAGTTCCATGAGGAGCTTGGAGTCGCCAGAGCCTCTCCTTTTGGTGAAACAGAATTCGCCGCGGATAGGTGAGGTTGACAATTAGGTTTGGAGAAGCTGACCTGAAGGGTTTCACTACACAGCCCGTTGAATCTGGTATTTTAGTCGCCTCTTACGACTGGCATACCTAAATAAATAAAAATAAATGTAAGGCGCGATAACCTCCAAAGAGATCTAACGCCGAGCTTCTCCAATTTACGTCGTGCTCCTCTTGATTTTCCCTACAAATTTGCGACACGGCACCTACATGTTTTATGCCGACTCCGAACGGCATCTGCAAGGCAGATGAGTTTTCACTGAGATCTTTTCATGGCAGAAATACACTCGGAGCGCTTTCCAAACACTGCCGAGGGGCGACCCCGCTTAGAAAAATTTTCTTCTAATTGAAAAACCTTATTTCTAAAATTTTGATGTTGCTTTGCCCGTTGTGTGAACCCAGGGCATACGGTGTGGTAGACGGAGCACGCTACCATCACACCACGGTGGCCGCCAGGCATACCTACAGCGGGTATATTCTGACCCCCTAGCCCGCTTGGGGAAATAACGTTAAATCATATGACGAAATTCTAACCACGGCTCCTATAACGCACTTTTTTTCATTTTCATTATTCATTTTCAAAATCTGCTTTTTTTATTTAATGAATTGCGCATAAATATTTGTAATTTAAATAATATATATTTACCAACTATTTGGTTCTTCCTCTAATCTCGCCAACTGCTTCCAAGCTCACGTATTAGCAGAATTTGTGACTCTTATTTGTTGCCCTTGAATTTCCTCGCCAATGCGTCTCTGCTACTGCACACCAGAGCTATTATTTATTAGTCTTTCAGTACTTCACTTTACAGATTTATAATACACTTTTTTTAAATTATAAAGACAAAAAAACGCTAAGTATTTACTTCTTTAACACAACCACTTTGTTTCATGTGCAATTTGCAAATAATTTATTGAGATTCGTACGCTGTTGATTTTATTCGTAGGCTGTTCCATAGTGTACCTATACCAAGTGTGTTCACTAAGCGATAAACGTCAAAACTACAAACAGCCTCGCTCACCTGATGGAAATCTCAGGTCTAGAGTCGCATTTTTGGTCTCAACGACAACATTTTTGACTACCAATCGTATGGACTTTTTCAATTTTTCAATCATTCGGAGCATTCGGTAATGGTATCCATTTTGAATTCGCTGTCATTCCGAATCCAGCGAGTGCCTGTCAGAATGCTTGACAGATAAGTCAACACACTTGTACTTGTACACTATGGGCTGTTCGTTTATTTCTTGTCTACATCCATTTTGTTTACAGTTTCGCTGGGTTCGTTGCTGTTTTTTGTGATTTGCTAATTTCTTTTGTTTGCCGTATCATCTGTTCCTCTATAGTGTTGCCAAATTACTTGTATATTCTTAATCTTCAAATACCGATTAAAGCTGGAGTCATTGGTGCCGTATGTCGTATCGCTGTATCCGTATCCCTAACGTAATCAGCTGTTTATCGTTACGACGGTAAACCAAAACCCAATTGGTTGGCTACGATACGGTTACGACTTTAGCGGCACCAATAATCGATTGCATTGATTCTCATAAGGTTGGTCGAATCAGCTGTTAAAAGGTTACTGATACGGTTACCGATAAAGCACCAATGTCTCCAGCTTAACCCTCTGCGACTGACGTGAATTAACACCCCTAATATGAATTTTCATACGATAGACGATGAACGCTTGCGTATCGCAAAAAATCAGCTTTCGTATTGCGAATTCCACACGCCCGATAGATGTACTATTGTGAATGACAGCAGAGTTTTGTTTACAAATTGAATCTATACGAACCAGATAACAAAAGAAAACGTAAATACTAACAACTGAATTGGTTTGTACGTAAAAGTGGCAAAAGTTTTTAAAAGATGTAATAATAAAACGTTTTCTGCAACCCCCGTTGCTTTTAAATAAACTCAAATGAATAAATTGATGAAACTCGCATACAGGCCATAGAAAGGAGAAAATTGAGAGATGCGTCCAATCTTCTTGAAATGAACTCTACAATGTAAGTACTTGACATACTAAAAGTAAAAAAAAAAGATTAATAAAAAATATATAATAATTGTTTTTATCGGCCTATTGATAAATGATTCAAGGTTCGATTCGAGCTCAAGGCCAGAATAATAATTTTTTTCTAATGATAATTATTGTTATTTTTAAATTTTTCTAAATTTGGAAAATTGTATTTTGTTTTTGGAATAGTAAGTAGAAAATTTTTCAGACAACCTGCTATAGCTGCGCAGATAGATCCATTTCGAAGGGTGCTAAGCCTTCATCATCAGTACGCTTTAGGCATGCTGCGCTAACCATTTAGCTATACAGCGGTGGTTTGTTTGACTGGCAAATTTGCTACTTCTATTCCTTTTTACCAACTATATTTATTCAGTGTTGCGCCATCTGGTGCAAATCACTGATAATGCTGGATTTTTGTTTATTGTCAGTTACTTTGTTTGACATTCCCAAGTGCTCATGGTTCATTAACAATTGTTTTTGTTTTTATCGGCCTATTGATAAATGATTCAAGGTTCGATTCGAGCTCAAGGCCAGAACAATAATTTTTTTCTAATGATAATTATTGTTATTTTTTAATTTTTCTAAATTTGAAAAATTGTATTTTGTTTTTGGAATAGTAAGTAGAAAATTTTTCAGAGATTTCAGAGTATTTCTTAAAAGAAGTAGAAGTATGCGGGCCCGTAAAAATAGGTCATTCATCCCGAATATTTTGAAGGATTGTGTCACTTTAAAGTTTCTTGCCCAGGGTGTTGCAACAGAGTGTTGGGAATGAGGCTTTAGTTGGATTCTTTTGGATTTTGTAATAATTTTATATTTACTTTTATTTAAATAGCTCCCAACGTATCGTGCAAAAATTTATCAACTATAGCTAGCGTAGAAAATTGAACAGCTGATGCGACAGTTAGCGTATGGCAATACCACGATAAACGCTAACGATCGGGTTTCACACGCTAGAATTTATTTCATAATACGGTATAACATATTGCAAGCGTTTATCGTGTATCGTATAAGTCCATAATAGGGGCGTAAGTTTCCCTATTCCACTGACGTGGTAGTCTACCAGACACCATTGCGATAGCTTATATTTTCTCGTCTAATTTTGAAAACGTATTGAAAGCATTCCTGTTTTAAGTTGCAAGGTGACCATTTTTATTTATTGTATTTTTTTTACAATTCAAAAAGTCAATTCATTTTAAACGGTATTTAGTTACATGGCTCAAATTGACCCTGAAAAATTTATCAGCCCAATCACGCAATCCATCGTAGACTGCTATTTCGGGCAAGTTACGAAATTGCTATCATGTGTTTCCGAACGTCTCCGAAAGTAATAAGTAAATTCGAAATTCGTACAGTGGCTGCACTGAATTCACTCGGAACGTAAACCATTGTTTACTATATAGTTTGGCAGCTTAATTCGAGGTTATGTTGCGAATAGAATGGAAGGCACTCGTAGGCCGTGAAAATAGGCACTCGAATGGAGTGGTATGAAGAACAGTAGGAAGACCAGAGTTGCATTGGATCAATCATTGCATCAATATTAAAGATAAATTTAGCAAAAATAATTAAATACTTGAGTACAAGCAAACATTTTCTTTCAATTACTGCAATTAAGGTGTCCTAGATGCTATATATTCCAAAATTATAACATTTTATGTCTGTTTAAAAATTTAACTTCAATTTCCCTAAGATTTCCGTAATATGGCCATTAGTGATGTTTGTATGTGTGTGCAAATTTTGAGCGATCAGCTGTTAGTTGCGCTACTTGGTAAAGGTTACAATGGTTCGGACAAATTATTTCGCAGAGTGTATATTTCGAAAATTAAATAAAAATATTAAAAGTGGTTTCAACTGACAATAAAAATTATTCTAGTGTTTCTGGTGGTATTCGGAATACAAAAATTATATAAAATTAAAGCAATAGGTTTTTCGCAGCTTTGGTACATCTTTGAAGATAACCCGTCTAGAGGCTGTCTTGGGATAACTCGGAACAAATAAAATCTTTCGGCAAGTTTGAAAAACCCTAAAGTTTTAATGAAACAGAAATGGATCATAGACAAAAGTGTAAGTTATCGGCACGTGGAAGATTTCGAAGACCTCTTAGAGGAAGATGATTTTGAAGAAGAGTCAACGTTGGAAATGACGAGGTGATCAACAGAGCAGTAAATTTGTCAGATTCTGTGCTGGAGTCAGAAATGTGTCTCGATTCGAGTGGAAGTCCTGCGTCGTTCGCACAGGTATTATCCCCCTCTGCTTCGGCTCCCTCAAATATTTATCGATCACAGTATCGTAAACGCAAAGCATCTGGCGAGCAGCTTGTCATCCAACCTGAAGAAAACATCGTAAACTATGCAGAAAGCTTTAACGGGTTAGTTTTTGATATTGATCCAAAATCACAGTCTTAGGAAAATTTTATGGCGCAAGAAGAACTTAGTGCTGGATAAAACTTCAAACCGAAATCCGAATTGTAAACTTCCGACCGATAATGATCTCAAGAAATAATCCCGTGGATATTCCACTGAATTCTGCGGATCTGCTTTAGGAGTTGACTTTTCTGTCACGTTTCGTTCGATCAGAAAACAAATTTGTTGATGCCGATTGCCCGAATGTAATCCACGAATACAATACTCACATGGGTGGTGTCGACCTCATGGATTGTGTCGACCTCATGGATGGGCTTATTGGTCGCTATAAGATTCCAGTAAAGAGAAGCAATTATACAAACCGACTTTTTGTACAGTTGCTTGATTTGACCATGATAAACGCCTATATTTTGTTCAGAAGAGTCAACAATATTGACATTCATGCTAGGCAGTACCAACTGCCAAACTTCCGAGCAGAGATCGCATACCAAGGGCTCCTGGGCATCCACGTCAAACTGTTCAAAAGAAGTGTACAGGAAAAAAAAATTACTTACCTCCTGCAGACTTTCGCTACGATGGAGTCGAACGTTTTCCATCGTTTTTATCACGCACGGGTAAAAAAGCTTGTAAATGTCCTAGCTGCAGCTTCGAAACTCAAATTGAATTCCGAAAGTGTAATCTGAATATATCTTTTTACAAGTTTTTTCAATTTCCATCATAAATAATTTGAAGTAACTACCTATTTATGCTCAAAAACATGACTTTATTCAGTAAAGTTTTCTTTATAAGTGTAAATAATAATAATAATAATAATAATAATAATAATAGTAATAATAATAATAATAAGAAATATTGTTTGTTTTGTATTGAATTCTGTTGAAACCTTTTGGTTTTGTTTAATAAACGTACTTTGTACACTGAATTTGAAGAATTTTGATCCAGCATTTTTTTTGGTATTCTTTCCCAAAGCCGCCTAAAGGTAGGGTAAGGTTTTAGGTCTTTATAATCTGAAAACGCAAACAATTTCACTTTCTTGATAAAGAACCTATAATTTTAGGGTAATGCCTACCCATTACTTCACTAAAAATAAAATTTGGGAACTAGAGGGTTAAGAATTTTTTTTTATTATTTATTGAGACCCTCTGCCAATGGGATAAATATCTCAATTTTGACAGATGAAAGGTAAAGTTTGAAAACTTAAGGGCCCATTACTGATACTTAGCATATACTTGACGTAAGCTTGGCAACTTAGCCACGATTATACTCCACTTAGCGCATACAATCTGGCGTCATAATCAGTAAATGTCAATTTGTATAACAAAATGTCAAAATGAAAAGGAAACAAACAAATGGCATCTCAAAATGTAAACGTCAATTAGGACTTACATAGGCAATCAAAATTCAACAGACTTCTAAGTCAAGTTAAGTGTTGCTAAGTTTTGAGTAATCAGTAACATGCAATGTTCATTTAACAGAACTGTAAGTGACAGTTCTCAAGTCAAGTGTAGTCTATGCTAAGTATCAGTAATGGGCCCTTTACGTCGGTTAAGTTAGTTTTTTTGGAAGTTTTTTGCATTATAAAAAAATAATAAGGTACAACCGTTATTCTGGTCGACCATGGGTAAATCCTTGAAGTGTTTGCGGAATTTAATATTTTAAAATCAAATGTAATAAAAAGGAATGAAAAAAACAATAACAAAATAAAATGTGAAACTTCAAATTTTTTTTTTAGCGGGAAAAACGTTAATAGTAGCTGTGTTTTTTCTTTTTACATCTATAGAAATTTACGCTTAAACTTTATATGGACTGCTAAGCGTCAAACTTTATCTACTCTTCTGAAATTGCCGCGCATAAAATTAGTACTACTAAATTTCAATACACATTTTTTTTTCTCGGACGTTGTGGCAGCGCACTGCTCTCAAGTGGCCCGATGAAATCAGGCTAATCCTGTTATTATACCTTTCATGAAAATGAAATGGTATATTAATTTCGTCACGAAACCCAAAATTGTAAGTCCTTAAAGGAAAATAGATAGACCCACCATTCAGTATACCGAAATAATCAGGTTGAAGAGCTGAGTTGATTTAGCCATGTCCGTCTGTCTGTTTGGATGCAAACTAGTCCCTCAATTTTTGAGATATCTTGATAAAATTTGGTGAGCGGGTGTATTTGGGTGTCCGATTAGACATTTTTCAGAACCGGTCGGATCGGACCCCTATAGCATATATCCACCATACAACCGATTTTTCAGAAAAAGGATTTTTGTAATATCTTACTCAATTTAACAGATTGAAGCTTCAAACTTCACCATATACTTTCGTATATTGCACATATTGATGCCTGAAAAAATTGATGAGATCGGTAATTACTGCCCTATTTTAAGAGCTAGAGGCTTCAAATTTCAACGAATGCTTACGTATATAGCATATTTTGTTGTCTGCAAAAATCATAAAGATCGGTGGCATATATAGTATATATATATAGTGTATATATAGTATATATATATATTTTCGCAATTTTAGCCCCATTTTAACAGCTAGAAGCTTCAAATTTCACCGAATGCTTACGTATTAGCATATATTGTTGTCTAAAAAAAAATCATAGAGATCGGTTGTATATATAGTATATATCTCATTCAACCGATTGTTCAGATAAGAAACTTTTCGCAATTTCTACCCCATTTTAACAGCTAGAAGCTTCAAGTTTCACCAAATGCTTACGTATATAGCATATATTGTTGTCTGAAAAAATCATAGCGATCGGTGGTATATATATTATATACCCCATATAAACTGTCACTTTTACCCCTTTTTTACGGCTAGAAGCTTCAAAATTCACCAAATTTCATCAAATAGTTACGTTTACGTCATATATTTTTGAAATACGTGATTCGTAGTCATAGTTTTTACATGCAGACCACAAAAAACGTGACGCTTTGCATCCTAACACAAAGTACCTACCTATTTTTATACCTTTGATGAAAATGAAATGGTATACTAATTTCGTCACGAAACCGAAAATTGTAAGTCCTTAAAGGAAAATAGATAGACCCACCATTAAGTATACCGAAATAATCAGGATTGATTTGATTTAGTCATGTCCGACTGTCCGTCTGTCTGTTTGTATGCAAATTGGTCCCTCAATTTTTGAGATATCTTAACAATATTTGGTGAGCGGGTGTATTTGGGTGTCCGTTTAGACATTTGTCGGAACCGGCCGGATCGGACCACTATAGCATATATCCTCCATACAACCGATTTTTCAGAAAAAGAGGATTTTTGTCATATCTTCCTCAGTTTAACAAATTGAAGCTTCAAACTTCACCATATACTTTCGTATATTGCACATATTGTTGTCTGAAAAAATTGATGAGATCGGTCGTATATATAGAATATATCCTCCACAACCGATTGTTCAGATAAGAAACTTTTCGTAATTACTGCCCTATTTTAAGAGCTAGAGGCTTCAAATTTCAACGAATGCTTACGTATATAGCATAAATTGTTGTCTATAAAAATCATAGAGATCGGTTGTATATATAGTATATATCTCATACAACCGATTATTCAGATAATAAACTTTTCGCAATTTCTACCCCATTTTAACACCTATAAGCTTAAGATTTCACCGATTGCTTACGTATATAGTATATATTGTTGTGTAAAAAATCATAGAGATCGGTGATATATATAATATATATATGATGGTATATATAGTATATATATATAGTATATATATATAGTATATATATATTTTTTTTTTGCAATTTCATCCCATTTTAACAGCTAGAAGCTTCAAATTTCCCCGAATGCTTACGTATATAGCATATATTGTTGTCTGAAAAAATCATAGAGATCGGTGGTATATATATTATATACCCCATATAAACTGTATTTGTTTGCCCCTTTTTTACGGCTAGAAGTTTCAAAATTCATCAAATAGTTACGTTTACGTCATATATTGTTGAAATACGTGATTCGAAGTCATAGTTTTTACAAGCAGACCACAAAAAACCTGAAACTTTGCATCCTCACACAACGTACCTACCTATTTTTTATTTTATATTTATCTTAAAAATCGTTTAGGTATGTAGATCTGTTCATTATATATTTCTTATCTTATACATCCGATTATTCGGAGATTACGAACAGCATAAGATTATTGTTCAGCCCCATTCATGAAAGGTATAAAGTCTTCGGCGCAGCCGAAGACAGTCCCGTCCTTACTTGTTTTTTTTTTTTTTTTTGTTTTTATGTTTTTTAATTCATACATAGTTTTTTTTTGTAACCTAATTCTTATTTATGTTTTATTTATAATTTATAATTTTTATTGTTACCGAGTCTTTGAGAGGCAGTGACTTCTTAAGTGTCGAGATCTAAAACCGCTCAGCTACAGAGAAACTCATCAGCTGAGAAATATAGATTCACAAAATAAAATAGATTAAAAGTATAAATATAATTTTTTAATTATTAAGAGAGGTTAGGTTAGGTTGAACTGTTACCAGAAGTTTGTTTTAACGACCAAACTGAAAAACCCTATCAAAAAGCAGGACCCATGTCTCACTCCTAATAGCTGGAATCTTAGCCCGGCAAGTGCAGGGCACGAGCACAGAACGTGCTTGATCGTTTCCTCCTCCAACCCGCACTTCCTACATCTGCTATCACTGACCAAGCCTAATTTAAAGGCATGTGACGCCAGAAGGCAGTGTCCAGTCAGAATACCCGTCATGAGTCTACAGTCCTCTCTTTTTGATGATAGAAGCAACTTTGTTAGTCTAAGGTTGTAAGACCTACACATAATCTTCGACACTTTACAGCCCCGCGCTTGAACCCACGCATTTCGCGCTTGGTCGATCATGTGCACCTCTCGCCTTCGCTAAGCTCGTGCAGTCTAATTGCGACGTCTACGGAGCAAGCTTCGAGGGATGCGCCCTTTTTAGCTAGTTCGTCCGCTTTTTTATTCCTATCTATTCCCATATGCCTTGGGATCCAATATAGATGTATGCTTCTCCCTGTCCCGATTCTCCAGAGACTGCTTACACCCTAACACGCATTTAGATGCTGTGCTATGCGAGATTATTGCCTTAATTGCTGCTTGACTGTCAATATAAAAGTTAACACGGTTGCAGCTTAAGCTATTCTTTTCTAGGGTTTCTACTACTTTGGTTACGGCTAATATTTCCGCTTGGAATATGCTACAGTAATCCGGAAGCCTGTAGGATCTGCTTATTTCCGGATCAGCACAGTATACCGCAGACCCTACTCCTTCCTCTACTTTGGAACCATCTGTGTACACATGTATCGCCCCGTCCGCCAGTTGCGCACCCTTGCGCCAACCGTCCACCTCTATTGTGGCCTTAAGATCACCCTCGAAGCGCAGGTAGGGAATCAGGTAGTCTGTTAGTCTTGTGATTGGTGACGCTATACTACTATGGCCATATGGTCGGCGCTCAAGCTGCCACGAGGCACCGAGTCTGGTTGCAGTTGTTAATTCTATGTTCTTTGCTGCCAGGTCTACAGGAGGAATGGCCAGAATGGCATACAGTGCAGCCGTTGGGGTTGTTTTCAGAGCTCCCGTAATGCTAAGCATCGATAATCTGCATACCCCCTCTAATTTTTTGAGATATGTTGTTTTTTGTGTGGCTTTCCCCCAAACAAGAACTCCATAGTGTAGAATAGGGCTTACAATCGCTGTAAAAACCCAACGAGAAAGAGAGGGCGATAAGCCCCACGTACACCCCAGCATTCTTTTGCATGCATAGAGTGCCGTTGAGGCCTTCTTCACCCTCTCCTGCACGTTGAGCTTCCATGACAGCTTACTGTCTAGGATGATTCCTAGATATTTTGTGCAAGGTTTCTCCTGTAAGGTCACCCCTCCTAACTTAGGCCTGGTCCAATTTGGGACCTTGTACCTCTTTGTAAACAAGACCATATCCGTATTCTCCGCATTGACTTTCAACCCGACATTAAATGCCCAGGTATGAATATCCCGAAGCGACCGATCCATCAAAGAACTAATCGTTGGAAGGCAATTTCCACTTATGACAATTGCAACGTCATCTGCGTAAGCCGTACGTTTTACGGGTCCCTCATCGAATCGTCTGAGCAGTTGGTTGATGAGCAGCGGCCACAGCAGAGGTGATAGCACCCCTCCCTGCAGCGTACCCCTGTCCACTGATTTCGTGGCCTCGTACAATCCCCATTGTGATGTAATCTTTCTGCAATTTAACATGCAGCCGATCCATCTGATTAAGGCGGGATGTACTTTAATGTAATTAAGACCATCCATAATCGCCCATTTAGAAACATTATTGAAAGCCCCGGCAATGTCCAAGAAGACTCCTAGAGCATACTCCTTATATTCCAGGGATTTCTCTATGCTTATTACCACCCTATGCAATGCGGTGTCTACCGAATTGCCTTTGGTGTACGCATGCTGTGTTGTGGAGAGCAGCTTTTCATCCACGTTGGACTTTATGTACACATCTATCAGCCTCTCAAAGATTTTGAGCAGAAATGATGTTAAGCTAATGGGTCTATAGACTTTGGGATACACGTGACCGATCTTCCCCGCCTTTGGTAGGAAAGCTAAACGAGCAGTTCTCCAAGAGTCGGGTACATGATTCAGCCTTATGCACCCATCGAATATTATTTTAAGCCATTCCACGATCGCCATCCTTGAAACTTTTAGCAGCCGGGAATATACCGTCTGGTCCCGGCGACTTATACTTAGAAAACGTCACTGCCCATTCGATCTTGGTATCGGTCACCAAGCCCAGCACTACACGCTCGAAGTGTGAGTGATGTCTGCTGGCTCTTCTAAATCGTCTCCCGATGGCAAATGTGTGTCGAAACGCACCTCAAGGGGTTCCTCACTATTACGTGACCATTCCCCGTTCTCTTTCTTTATTAGTCCCTGGACTATCTTTCCCCTTGCTAGGACTTTTTTTCAATCGTGCTGTTTTGCTGGAGCACTCTATGTCCGCACAGAAACTTTTCCATGAGATTCTCTTCGCCCTGGAAATTTCACGCTTGTAGATCCTCAGTAGATCCCTGTACTCTTCCCGGCACGCTTCGCTTTCCGCCGTCTTTGCGAGCTTAAACTTTTCTTTTACCTGTCTTCTTAGAAGACTCATCTCATTGCTCCACCATGGCGGATTTGCTTTTCCTCTGAATCTTATTAGAGTGTAAGCTTTGTTATACGCACTCATAAGCGTCCTCGTTAGGAATTCATTCGACTCCTCCAGTTCCTCCACATTGGCAACCTTTTAGGTTGTCCCAGCTTTGTTTCTACCTATTTCTGGAATTTAGTCCAGTTCGTTGACCTAGGGTTTCTAAAGGTTTCTCCCTTCTCTACCCTCTTTAGGGGGATGCTGAAACTGATATACGCATGGTCGGAGAAGGATGGTCTATCAAGAACCATCCAATCATACCTTGATATATCACGCTCGGAGCTCAATGTAATATCCAGAACATTGCTGGATGTTGGACCAATGTATGTAGGGACATTTCCCCTGTTGGCTATCTGCAAATTGGTTTGCAGGATGTAACTAAATAGAGATTCGCCTCTCTCGTTCGTATCTGCTCCTCCCAACGCATTGTGGTGCGCATTTGTATCTGCGCCTATGACCAACCGCCCTTTGCGCCATTCCTCCTATACTAGCCTTTTGCACTCCATCGGTGGAACCTCCGCAGCATGGACCATTTTATTAAGAGAAGATAGAACCGTTTTTAGGGCAAAGAGCAAGTCCGAAACCTCAATTATTCTCGAGTGAGAGTTATAATCTTCACACAAACATAGAAAAGATTCGTTTAGTTGGAAATTGCTTCTACATTGTTTAAGAATTATAGGTTTATAATGCCTTCAAACTCGGCATGGAAAATTCAGGTTTACTTCGTTCAAAAGAAGTGGGCTTGAAATCGATCCATTTAAAAGGATAGCCATAAATAGTACTCCTAGCAATTTTCTACGACTTGCAAGGGTAAGAAGATTTATTAGTTTCAACCGATTAGTGTAAGGAGGAAGATTATACGGAGAGTCCCATTGAAGATTTCTCAAAGCGAAAAGTAAAAACTGTTTTTGAATTGATTCTAGTCTATCCACATGAACTTGATAACGCGGATTCCAAATTATCGATCCATATTCTAATATCGGCCTCACCAATGATGTAAAAAGGGTTTTTGGTTTGGGTCTTTTGCCCATCTTTGCACAAATGCTAAAACTCCTTTTGCTTTATTGACTGTGGCATTAATATGAGGGTTGAAACTATGTTTGCAATACATTGTAACTCCCAAGTCGACAAAAACATCAACGCTTTCCAGAGTTTGGCCATTAATTGTGTAAGAAGCTGGCTGTACGTTCCCACACGAAAAACACATGAATTTACATTTTTCTATGTTGAGCTGCATAAAATTCGCATTACACCAAGCAACTAAACAATTTAAACCCGCCTGGAGTACAGGACGTTCTTCAACCGACGCGTATGACTTCAAAAGTTTTACGTCGTCGGCATACATTAAAATTTTAGAATATTGTATAGTTGGGAAAATATCGTTTATAAAGAGCAAAAACACTCAGATTCAACTGAAATATGTGTCTATGTCTCACCTCTTAAAATGGTGCGTGCCCACAATTCATCGCAACTGATTCAGCTATATGTAATACATTATGGATATCAGATGGTTGTAGCTTCGCTTTTGTTGTTGTTGTGGTAGCAGTGCTTCGCCCCACCTAACAGCTGCGACCGATCACAAATTGTCATCAATATCTTCTAACGGGAGTCCAAGGAAACTTGCTGTTTCAACAGGGGTGGACCATAATGAAAGGGGTGTTAGAGGCGTTGGTTCCACATTACAATTAAAGATATGGTTGGTGTCATGTAGGGACACATTGCAAGCTGGGCATACATTTTGTGTTGCGTTCCTCTTCCACAAGTTTTGGGTACTTTCCTTTGAGTACTGGATTCACCGTCCAATTCCTGACATAAAGGTCCGACGCCTGTTTGTGAAGTTCACCAAGGACCTGCTTGTGTTTTTTTGCTTCATACGGCTGGGTTCTCAGGTGCCGTATTTCCTCAAAATGTTTACGGAGATGACTCCTTAAGCCCCTAGGCGGTGTTGGCTCATCAATCAGATGTCTGTTGGGATGCCCAGGTTTCTGGGTATTCAACAGGAACTGTTTGGTTAGAATCTCATTTCTCTCCCTGATGGGGAGTATTCTCGCCTCATTATGTAGATGGTGTTCTGGCGACATAAGAAGACAGCCCGTGGCGATCCATATGGGTGACGCGTAGCACGTAATCGGCTGGGCAATTGCTTTGTATGTAGTAATGAACGTTTCTTTATCTTTTCCCCAAGTACTGCCAGCAAGGGATTTGAGGATATTATTACGGCTCTGGATTTTGCTCACAAAAATGTAGATCCTGATCAAACGTCACACCCAAGATTTTCTGCTGTAGGACAGTCGGTAGCGTAGTGCCATCGACGTGGATGTTCAAAATGGTCCATATTTGGGACGTCCATGTTGTAAATAAGGTCGCGGAAGATTTAGTCGGTGATAATGCCAAGTTTTGCGAGGCGAAAAAACTGGAGAGATCAGAGAGGTAGCTTTTTTTTCTGTTGCAGAGCTCATCGATCTGTGGGCCTGGGCCTGTGGCCATTATTGTGCAGCCATCGGCGTAGGAAACGATAGTGACTCCTTCTGGTGGTGAAGGTAGCTTAGATATGTAGAAATTGAACAAAAGTGGGGATAGGATACCACCCTGTGGCACCCGTTGTTTAATTCTTCTTGGTTTTGATGTTTCGTTTCTAAATTGCACCGATGCCTGCCGGCCACCCAGATAATTTGCGGTCCACCTTTTAAAACATGGGGGAAGGGTACCCTTCCAGGTCTTGCAGTAACGAGCCATGGTTGACCGTATCAAAAGCTTTTGATAGGCCTAGCGCTACGAGTACTGTTCAATGGTGGGGGGTTTGATTTAAACCGCAATTTATCTGGGTGCTGATGGCATTTAGCGCGGTGGTGGTGCTATGGAGTTTTCTGAAGCCATGCTGATGACAGGCTAGCTGCAAATTTGCTTGGAAGTAGGGGAGCAAAATGGCTTCGGACGATACGACTCTCCTATGTTAGCTGGTTTCCCAGGCTTTAGTAGCGGGATCACCTTGGCCATTTTCCATTTTTCGGGTATGGCAAAGCTGGAACGAGACAGGTTGAAGACATGTGCTAAATATTTGAAACCCTCTTTCCCTAGGCTTTTAAGCATCGGCATGGCTATGCCGTCTGGGCCCACTGCTTTGGATGGTTTAGCGTGACCAATGGCATCCTCAACCTCTATGGCGGTGATGGTAATTGGTGACGCGCTGAACTTATGTTTATGTGCGTGTCTGTTGGCCCTCCGTCTATCTTTGTCGACCGTAGAATGCATTATATATGGTCGGCAGAAAGCGCTCGCGCATTTTTTCGCATCCGACAGCACTTTATCGCCAAAGGTGATGGAAACTTTGTCATTGTGCTTAGACGGATTCGATAGCGACTTTACGGCGGACCAAAGTTTACCCACACCGGCAGAGAGATTATAACCTCTTAGGTGCTCCTCCCATTTCGCCCGCTTGTGTTCATCCACAAGCAATCTGATGCGTTGGTTTATATCCCTTATTTGGGGGTCACCTGGATCGAGCTGTCTTATAAGGTCACGTTCTCTCGCTAAATTTGCGGCCTCCGCCGGGAAGTGGGGCCGAGTTTCGGGAATTCTCCCGGTGGGAATGAAACGTGCCGAGGCGGATTCAATGACCTTGCAGAAGGCACGCTCCCCTTGGCGGGCATCAGTCGGGATAGGGAGGGCAGCAAAGAGGTTGTCTGTAAAAGATTTGTATTCGTCCCACTTTCCTTTTTTAAAGTTTATGAAAGTGCGTTTTTCTGTGACGATGAAGTCGGCGGTACGCTCGAGCGAAATAAGTATAGGCAGGTGGTCGGATGCCAATGTTACCATCGGCTGCCAGCTGACGCAGTTAACGAGTTCTGCGCTCACGATTGAGATATCCGGTGAACTGTGACAGCTTCCCACCATACGTGTGGGGGCGTCTCCGTTTATTGTGCAGAACGTCGTTTCTTCTATTTGATCCGCCAACCTCTCATCCCTACTGTCCGCCCGCAAGTTTGAATGCCATAGATCGTGATGGGCATTGAACTCGCCTAAGATAATGCGATTGTTGCCAGTGAGTAAGGCGCTGATATTAGGGCGGTATCCACTGGGGCAACAGGTGGCAGGAGGGATGTAGATGTTGATGATTTCTAGGTTTGCATCGCCTGGCCGGAGAGATAGGCCTTGACGTTCTAAGACATTGTCCCTGCGGTCGATGCCAAGATCAAATATATTGTCACGGAGATTAGCATCACTAAGTTATCCCATCACTAAGGCGATGCTAAGGCCATGCCAAGCAGTATTTACGTTAATAATCAAATCAAGTATACACATATATAAGGCAGCCCAGAGAGATCTCACACACAGATGCATTTACTTATACGCCTATGTGCGCGCGAGAGACTGTAAACTACAAACATTCACATCAATAATTCAATCTATATGTATCTACATAAACGAATAAATAATTGCGTCTACACATATGTACCATGTACGAATACGAGCAGCGGAGAGTCAATGCGCAAACACATGCATATATCTGAGAAGTTTGAGAGCTACTGGACTAGTAGATTCTGGAAGCGCCTAAAAGATGTATAAAATTGTGCAATTTTAGTTATAGCTGAGAAGTTTGAGAGCTCATGGACAATGCTAGTACATTCTGGAAAAATGCGAACGAGGAAACCAAAGGGTATAAAAGGCAACAGATGAAGAGGCGCTGTAATTCAGTTTGAGTTGAGCAATCAATCATTTTTACATTATTCAATATTGGAGTTATTCATTCAACAGTTTAGTGATTCGAACTTAGCAGAGGATTGCAAATAAGAGGATTTGCAAGTAAAATTCGTTACAATATGATATTGCACAGAGTGGTGTGTGGTAAACGCGAGGCCGCCTCCATTTCCGCTCATGCGATCTTTTCTGTGGACATTATACCCAGAACAGGTTTGCAGTGCAGATCTTGCTGTGAGTTTAGTCTCTTGAATCGCAGTAGTGCGGATGTTGTGCCGCTGCATGAAATCGACTATCTTCGTGATCTTCCCAGTTAGTCCATTACAGTTTAACTGCAGAATTCTGAAGTGCATAGGGGGAGACGTCGCCACTCTGGGAGTAAGTGACGGGTGACTACCCCTGGGTTGAGGAAGGCTTTCTTTTCTTCGCTTTTCGGTACACCCTGTGCTGTAGCTAGTTGTTTAACCACTGCCGCTAGATGGGTCCCCTAAGCATTATCTAAGCGAGGATAAGCATTTTTTTTACGCGTAGACGAAAACGTATACGCGTGTAAAAAAACACGGCTAGTGTCATAAACGGTGGGACCATACAATATTTTTATCATGGTTGTTTGAATCAACTTTCCAGCTTTCCATTGGCTTCCGTAGTACAATTTTTTTATATTCAAAACTTCAAATTGTCAATCGACTTTGTATGTAGCGAACCTGAGAGCCATTGTGTGGGCTTGGTAGCTTGTAGCCAATATAAACAGACGTCGTTGGTATGATATATGGCGCTGTCGGAATTTTCGATGTTCCTTTGTCCGGGACTTGAACCCAGGATCTTTTGCGTCCGCTATAAGATTAAGAAGAACAATTTTATTCATAAGTAAAAATATAAAATGTCATAAAACTGGCAAACAGCCGAATAAACAAAAGAAGTTGAACGAATGTTGCTGAAAAACTGTCTTCTCAGTAATTTGCATAGAACTCGAATGTGCTCGCTAAAAGCGCCCATTGATACATTGGAGGTGAGGTTGATTACACTTCAATCATCGAAAGGTATATTGTATAGCAATACAAAAATGCAGTGTATTGAAATCTTAAATCGCAGTGCTTACGTGGTGATTTCTGTAAAATGAGGAGAGCTTTCGCTGCAGCATTACCCATTAAAGAGCAATGGTGAGTTTTATATTCTTCCGTCCAATTAAATACTTGCTCTTTAGTTGTTCTCACTTTGGCCTCTTTTCGATTTGCTGTGAATCACCGGCAAAAAAGGGCCAATACAAGGGTTGCCGTGTTGGGAAATTAATAGAATTTTCAGAAAGGAATGTATTGGATTGCAATAAAGATATTTCATTTACATCCAGATAGGGCCCTGCCTTTCCCAATACCTTACTTAGAAAATGAGAGAAAAGGAAAAAGAGAGAAGGCTAGGGAAGAGTGACAGGAAAAGGCAGGTGAGAGGATGTGGTGTTGGAAGTGTGTCATAGAGATGACGAGAGAGCTGTACAGAGAAGGGAAGACATTTTCTCTATTGTTGGTAAGTTCACTTTAGGGCGGGATAACGTCTGTTGGGTATGCCATTATCATCATTATTCATTGACACTTAGCCGTGTAAGCGGATTCGGGCGATACGTAACAAGTCACGCCAGCTACCCCTGTTTTGCGATAGCTGACGCCATTTGGGAATGCTGTGGAAAAGAGAGAAGGTGGCACCCATTTATTATAGCCAGGCATCGCTGCGGTTGGCTATGCGGAGTGGAGTTTTTGATCTTACTCGCAAGAGATTTTCGGCAGACGTTACCAGCCATTGAAGACGCAATTAGTGAATGCCGCAATAACATTGTGGTTATAGCTAATAGCAATGGACGCGATCTTTGCCAAGGAACTTGCTCAGACCTACGAAGGTATAACGGTAACAAATTCAGTGGTTCATATTACATTCGACATAAAACGTACTTAACAGTTTCTTCCGTCATTTGGCACTTCCTACATCTGCTGTTGTTGGCGAGGCCTAACTTTTTGGCATGTGACGCCAGAAGGCAGCGTCC
The DNA here is from genome assembly GCF_040869045.1 of Eurosta solidaginis. Lineage (NCBI taxonomy): Eukaryota > Metazoa > Arthropoda > Insecta > Diptera > Tephritidae > Eurosta > Eurosta solidaginis. Next base: position 40,754,180 of record NC_090321.1, on the reverse strand, counting down.
AGTTTGTATGCCCATCGTGATTCTTAAGTCTTCTCTATTTAGAGATATGAGCAACTTTGTGAGTCTAGCATGATATTCGACATTTTGCGCTTCTGTCCCCGCCTTTCCTGCTTGTTGGATCATTAACAACTCTTGTCTCCTTTTAATTTCCCCGAAACGGGTTGGGACGTCTACCGTTGGTTCATCGAGTGCTGCACCCTCGTTTGTCAATTTATCGGTATTTTTTTTTTACTATCCATCCCTTTATGACCAGGAATTCTTTCCAATGCTTTTTTGCATTCTGGGACACTTTTTGATGTCGTACTGTGTGTTATTATTTCCTTGATCGCCGCCTGACTATCAATGTATATATTGAAGCGACTGCAGCTTAAGCACGCTTCCTCCGAAATTTCTGCTGTTTTCTTCACGGCAACAGTTTCCGCATGAAATGCACTGCAGTGATCTGATAGCCTGTTTCTGTATCGACAAAGTAAACAGCAGACTCTACCCTTTCCGTTAATTTAGGACCATCGTTACACACGCATACAGTATGTTCTGCCATTTCCGCACTCTTGCTCGAACTTTCCGGCTCTACTCTGGTGCCAAGATCTCCTTCGAAGCTCAGGCATGTGACGATAATGGCGTTATTCTGCTGTGGCCATGCGGCCTGCACGCAAGCTGCCCGAGGCTTTAAAGCTTGATGAAGTTGCTTGCGCTATATTATTCGCCATTAGTTATGCTCATCATTGATAATCTACACGCTCCCTCAAGTTCTTTGGCATACGTAATTTTTTGTGTGACTGCATCCACCAAACTAGAACCCCTTAGTAAAGTATGAGGTTGACAATTGTAGTAAATACCCAGTGAGAGAGTTTGGACGATAAGCCCCACGTGCACCCTAGCATTCACATGCATGCACACAGTGCCACGGAGGCTTTCTTTGCTCTCTATTCAAAATGAAGTTTCTACGACATCTTACTATCTAGTGTAATTCCTAGATAATTTCAAATAGAAAATAGAAAAAGAAAATGGAAAAGACTTTTAGCTTGCTTTACAAGGAAAAAATAATAAAATTTCCTAAGCGTTATCTTCTGATCTGGATAACGCGTTTTGGGTCGAAATTTTTAACCATGTATGTTAAGCTACCCTGCAAAATTTGTTGGATTACGTGTGCCATTTTTTTCATCTTGGTGTGCTCCTTTGCAATGCGTTTGCCATGGCGCAACGATACAAGGTGGCAGCATGGGACAGCTGATTTTAAGCTTTTTTATTTGATTTGATACATCAAATTACGGCGCAGTACGATTTTGACATTTGCCCATCGAATTTACAAAAACAAAGTACATGAAATTTTTATTTATGTTTGTAGGTATGTCACCATGCTGCCACCTTGTATCGTTCCGCTATGGCGTTTGCGGACCACCATCAGCCGATCATTGCTCGTGTTTTAACGACCGTGATCACGACACGATGACGATCGAACAGAGTTGCCAAAAGTAAACTATTGCATACAAATAACTGATAATAAAATTTTAATAATGCAACTCTGATAAAATGTTTATGGATTCATACTATAGAAAGAGAAATATTCAAAGAGGAATTACCGGAGTGAATTTAATTTAAAAGACAAACAATTTTGTTGGTGAAAAATAAAATAAATAAAATAATTATAACCAAATATATAAAGGTAAAATATGGAATACAGCGCATGTCACAAAAGACGTATTCAGAAAATGGAGAGGGAAAAGTTTGCGAGTAGATTGAAAAATGGAGAAAATCCGATGCTCCAAATTGAAACTCCAAATTATACCGTAGGAGCAGAGGTTATGGAATTGGTCAGCTCTCCTAGCATAGCACCAGAAGGCAATTTTTTTTCGCCATCTTCGGAATTTAGTTTGCATGCAAAAAGACGAAAATTAATGATCTTATGTTATTTAGCATTTGCGTAAATAAAGAAACTAATATGATTTTTTTTATAAATTTAATGTTTTATTTTGGCTGGCTTCTTCTCTAGCGATGGTTTTAAAAGTACTCTTCCATAGCTACTCCAAGGAGTAATGTTTTGAGAGCAGTTTCGCAAGTAGTCTCTTGTCGGTACTCCATGGAGTAATATTTCAGGAGCAGTTTAGAGAGTATTATTCCGCAGATAGTCCATAGAGCAGTTTTTCTGGAGTACTTTGGCATATGATCCTCTGTGGGTGCTCCATGGAGTACTACACTGAAAGTACTTTGGAAAGTACTCTCACGTACGTACTACATGGAATACTCACAAACAAAGCGAGGGTGGGATCACCTACTCCTCTCCTAGGACATCGCAATGTTAATTGGAACACATTTTTTGTATCAATATAGATTAGTTTTGGAGCACTCCTATATTCCTAAGGGAGTATTCCTTACACTATTTATGGAGTACTCGCGTTTTTTGAAGGGTATAAATATAGTGCGCACTAGACTGTGTCGAAAGAAAAAGTTGCTAATGTCCGCCCCTAAATTTAAAAATTATGTTGAGAGGGTTTCGGAATTTTTTTTTATATTTTTTTTTGATACTTCGAAATACAGCCGAAAAGGTTTTTTCGTTGTAACTTGGTTATTTGACGTCCGATTTTTAAAATAGATATGTCATTATTTTGGCGTTGAGAAGCTTCACATTTCCGTTTAATGTCCTTTTAAGATATGAAGTCGTTTTCACATGATTAGGTCAGCTAGCAAAGTTGTACCCCCCTAAAGTATCCTTTTTTCCTTAGCAAACGAAAGTACTTAAGAATTCAAGAAAATGTTGCTTTTAAACCATATTACTAAAATAATAAACAAAGAAGTTATAGCACTTTGAATATTTATTGCAACTGTTATTTTACCTGATTCTTATTATACTTAGACCTGAAACTCATGATATTTTTGGAGGAAAAATTATTATTAGGGTTTGCATTGAAAAGTTAATAAAGATATGCCAAATATCATGAATAGGGGAAATCAAAGTAAATAAGTGAGTCAAACCTGTTGTTTCGTATTAATAATAATAACACTGTGCGACAAAATCAACTTTTTTTCTTGGTATTTGACAAAACCCACTTTTTTGTAGAGATTGAGGCTTAAGTAAACAAAGTACTATCTCCGTTTTTCGAAGTTAGCCTCGAAAAAATAGATATCGGCTTTCGAAGTTCGAAATTTAACATTTCGAAAATTTTTTTTTCGTTAACGCGTTCAACAAGTTAGAAAAATAAAAATGTGGTCGTGGTCCGCTCTTTTCCCTTTGTTTGCTGACCTAATCATGTGAGAACGACTTCATAGCTTGAAAGGACATTAAACGGAAATGTGAAGCATCTCAAGGCCAAAATAATGACATATCAATTTTGAAAATCGGACGTCAAATAACCTAGTTACAACGAAAAACCGTTTCGGCTGTATTTCGAAGGGTAAAAAAAAAAAAATAAAAAAAAAAATTTTCTGAAACCCTCTCAACATAATCTTTAAATTTAGGGGCGGACATTAGCAACTTTTTTTTCGACCCAGTCTAGTGTGCACTCAGGCCTAGCAATCGACATAACGTATACGCCACCCACGTCGACCGGAAGAACAAAAATATTCAAAATTAGTTGAATGATGCCATACATGCCACTGTCATTGCAACCCTGTGCACAAATATCGATTGAAATAACCGACCGCGCTGCTGCTTGGCCTATATGAGCTCTGAGTTTGCAGCGAGTTCGGTTGTACGCTTTCTATCTGCAGGACAGTGTTTTCATATCCAATCACGTAACGTCCTTGCTGGATGATTTTAGCCGTGTGTTTCTGCTGTTGTCATAGCCAATAAACGTTTTTACTTCATTGTTCGGGTGCAAGCTAAATAGTTGACTGTCTCTTACGTAAATATCTATTTCTAAAAAAAAAATATTAATTTAATATAATAATTAAACCAAAAGGGAGTGTTGGCAAAAAACGTTAACGAAAAAGCGAATTGAAAAAAGCAATGCACATACAAGTTGTAGGCGAGCAAGAAAATCGATTAAAAATTTTGCACAATTTTTTATTTCGTTTTTTTCTAAATCTAAATCGGCAAATCGACTAAGTGCAGCGAGAGGATTGGCGTTGAAGCGGTGGAGAGTGACAGGCAATTTTCACACAAATGCAATTATGAATATTTGAATATTATTTTGGGCAAAAGTAGGAACACCGAGCTTACATAGTATGTGTGTGTGTTATGTATGAATGTCAATGAGAGCATGGAAAATATTGTGCAATCTGTGCGGAAAAAATAAATGCCTATATGCAAGTTATGAAAAAATATGTGCTTACACTATATGCATGTGTGTGTGCATAAGTGTGTAAAGTAAAATAAAAGGAGAAGTGACTTGGAATTGGAGCAATAGTTAAACCAGCTGAACATTCGAAGACCAAAGTGTTTAAGTAACGCCTTCATGTCTTAACGTCTTTGGTGAATATGATATAAGCGTGGTGAATTTTTTTTATATGCCGATTTAATTGAATAATTTTGGACAATTTAACAATTTTCTTCTTTTCTACTTTCGTCGTCATAATTCACTGTTTCAATCGATATTTCTATGGTTGGAGGACCTCCTCATATTATTCTCATACACCTGGACACACACACACGTACGCATACTTTTCACACACATACATATATACACGCGCACATCGCAAGACCGATACAAAATACTAATTGATTGCTGTTACATAAGAGGCCTGCTTTGGACTCGGGAGCCTCACGGAAGTTGGAAATATTCGGCAGCTTTGGGTAGAAAATTTCAATGCTTAAACTAATTTTCAAAAATAAAAATAAAAAAGTTGTTTGCATGTGAAAATTTTGAAAAATTAGCATTTTTCAACTCCAAAAAAAAATTTGGGGGTTGTTCGTTTGCTCACTCGTTTTATGCACAGCTGAGTATTGTGACAGCTCGGATTGCCTACTTGCACGAGAGTTTTAGGTGGTAGAGCATTTGAGGCTTTCGTTTGTCAGTTTATCGGTTGACGGCACAGCGCAAGCCATTTATTTGGGAGGGGGGCTGAACTAGGTCAGTTATTGAATTTTCAAAAGAAAAAAAAAAACAACTGATTGCAATGCGCAAACAAGAAAACCAACAATAAAAGAGAGTGAAACCAAATAGAGAACATAAAAAAGTGGAACATAAAACATTATAAGGTAGCAATAAAGAAGCAACAAAAGCAATTAAACTGACAATAACGGTTTTGTAAAGTGTTACAAAAAGAAGAAGAAGAAAAAAAAAGAGGAAGAGAGCAGTAAAGATTATGAAAACATGAATGCAGACAAAGGAGAAAAAAATATTATACAACGAAAAGAACAAAATTAAAAAAAAAAGAGAACGAAAGCAGAAGCAAAACTTAAACTTAATATCTTGCAGAAAAGTTACTGAAAATTCCAACAATAGTTATGCACAAAAGTAATAACTAAAACACAATTTAATATATACATTTCGAACTCAAATCGAGCTCATTTGGTATTTGGAATGGATTGCTTAGAGCTTGACTTAACTATTACAACAACAATAGTTATATAGGAGTAACATGGGACTGTTTGGATATATTGCTATCTTCTGAGATGGTGAGATTTAGTGACGCTGCATTACCTCATCCATAGTACCGAACTAGAGAAAATCTACCTACATATCTACCATCGAACTTTTGAAATAGTAATTTTTATTACTAGTTGAGAACTTCCCTACATGGTATGTACATTAGAGCGGTTTCGTTTTCCACAAAAAGACTGTACCGCACCCAATACATAATCAAATAAAAGGTGCTGCCACGCCCGTTTCCAAAAAGTGTTGTCATTCATTTAATTATTATAAATACACTTTAGAAGGGAAATAGCGTATTGACAACTTTTTATAAAGGTTTGTCGTTCATGGCTCTCGAAAATAACAAAAAACCCGATTCTGAGCATTTTCAATGGAAATGTGTCACGCCTTAATCTTAAGTTATCTGCCCAAGAGTTTGGAAATTCATTAGCTACAAAAAAGGAATAATTTGAGGGGCGGTACTGCTTTTTCATAAACTTTTATTTTTTTCATACACAATATGTCCAGTCTAATGTACATATTTGATATAATTTATCAAAGGCTGTGACTATTTCAGAAACATCCACGACTTAAAAAGGTCTTCAAAAGGGGACTATTGCCATTTCATTGGATATCACATAGGTAAAGTGAGAATTGAAAGCACTACAAGGGGACAGAATTAGAGCAAGGGCCGTACTTTACTGCGATAGTTCTGCAATAGTTCGTGGCCATTGCGATTCGCTGCACTACTTCCTCGCTTCTTTCATCACTCTTATTTCCGACTTCTAATTATTGAATTATATTACAGAATTCTTGAATTCAATTCTGCTGGCATTTCCTTTTGTGTCTTCTATTCCCCTTTACATTTGCCAATTCCTCATAAAAGAAAGCGTGAATTAAAACGTGGAGTACAAGAAGAATTAGCAACGTAAATTTTAAGAACTGCTTGGTACGGGTGCTGCTGAACTACTTCCCCCTTTATCACCCTCTTAGTCTATGTCATGATCGACTTGAGTCGACAATGGCTCAACATTCTAGGTCACATCTTTCCTATGGAAAACTATACTAAACTCCTTTTATTTATGCTGACTTTGCAAAGACAAACCTAAATTTGATTTAACCTGATTATCATTGAATGTCCTGCATACTTATTAGCATCGAGGTTAGAGATATCCCTATTCGGTTTCGGGTCTATTAAATTAAACGGCTATAACGGTTAGGGCCACCTAACATTTAAGGTTTGCATTATTTTGGCCGTCACATCTGTCTTAATGCAAACAACTTTTCTTTACAACATTCTTACAAACATGAACAACATGAATACGAGTGTATGAGTGAATAGCCTTGTTCCTTCCTTTACTTTAAGGAGCCCAAATCCGTTTTAAATACTTATTCGTTTATGTTGAGAGATTTAAATAATTTTTTAAGAACGAAATTAAGTCAAGTTTTCTTCAAATAAGTATGCTCATGTTCAATTAATAGATTGTGCACTCAATTTTAAATTGACGGCTGATAAAAAACAGCGAATTTTTACAAAACGTTTGCTAATAAATTTTAAATAGAATTGAATGATAATTATCCGCCACCGGATTATGATTCCTGGGATCAAAACGCGTCTTCAGGTACTCCTTTGACAATTTTTGTGGTATTGTAAGAGGTTTTGTCAAGTAGAAAATTACCATTTTTATACGTGGAGTCAAGTAACCACGGTTGTAAGGAACAAGGTGAACTTTTAAAACTTCTAAAAAATTTCTTCATAGTTCCAAACAATACCTTTTTTCATGCGGATACCCTGTTCATGTATATTTTAGCTGAAAACTGTGTTTAATATGTCTATGGCAGACCAAAATTTTAAAACCCATTTTTAGTTTAGGCAAGATTTTAACTAAAGAGTATTTTAGTCAGCGACTATGACTACGGGCCATTATCTTTGCGAAAAATATCTTAATATCAATCTTATTTTTTTTATTTAAGAAACGAAAATATTTGAAATAGGTGTTTCACCCCTCCTTTTTCGACCATTCATTATTCTGCATTTCGATAGCCATTACTGGAAGAACAATTGAACTATTGTGAAGGAAGTCTATATCCTTAGTTTTTATAAATATGAAAATTTCTAATAAAATCGGCCAAAATACATTAAATAAACACACCCCTTTTAACAACACTTAGGGCCGATTTCACCAACTCGACTTAGGCTAAAACTTAGTTGCAACTTAAGTTAGCCCAGATTTGGTGCTAAGTTTTTTTCGGTTTCACCAACTTAGCTACTAAACCCATTTCACATACAAAAACTCTATTAGATGTTTTATACATATTAGTATTTTTGGATACCTTTTAATAACACGACACCCAGTGAATTTACACAATAGCGAGGTTGCTGTATTTGCATAATGAAATAAGTATCAATACTGCCATTTAGTTCGACTCATAATTTGTACTACAGCAAGGCTGTTGGAAGTCGAGAATAAGCCAGCTGACAGGTAGGCTAATTTGTGACTCAGCTAAGCACTGGTGGTGAAACAGAAAACTAAAAAAATATGACTTAACTAAGTTAAGTCGAGTTGGTGAAATCGGCCCTTAGTGTCAAAAAACTGACCTAAATGAACTTTACGACAGCCCTATACTTAATTGGCGCCTAACCGTTTAAACGGTTATGTCCGTCCAACAAGGTCCGCCAATCGCTTCTTTGCTCCGCCAACTGTCGCCAATTGGTCACACCAAGGGAGTTTACATCGTTTCCCACCTGGTCTTTCCAGTGGAGTGGGGCCCCCTCTTCCTATGCTTTCATAGGCGGGTTTCGATAAAAATTTTACATGGTCTAGCGAGCGTAGTCGCTGCGTTTTAATTCGCTGGACTGTCTTGATGTCTACGTCAAGATCGTACAGCTCGTAATTAAATCTTCTTCGGTACTCGTCATCGCCAACGCATAGAGGTCCACAAATTTTTCGAAGAACTTTTCTCTCGAACACTCCCAGAGCCGCTTCATCTGATGTTGTCTTGGTTCATGCTGCGGCACCATATAGCAGGACGGGTACGATAAGTGACTTGTAGAGTATTATTTTCGTTTGCGGAGAGACGACTTTACTTTTCAATTGCCTACCAAGTCCAAAGTAATATTTATTGGTAAGAGTGATTCTTCGCTTTATTTCAGAGCTGATGTTGTTGCTTGTATGCTGGTTCCCAAATAAACGAAGTCTTTAATTATGACGAAATTAGGGCCCCCAACAGTAGCGTGGTTTCCAAAGCGCAAATGAGCTGCCTCTTTGCTCGATGACAGCAGGTACTTCTATTTGTCCTCATTCACCATCAAACCCATTAGCTTGTTAATTTCTTGTCTTTAATAAACCTACATTTTCCAAAATAGACGTCGCTGCTTTGCCTTTAGCAAATGATACACAACGGTGACATCTGCCTATCACAACTCATTTGTACAAAAATATCTCGACCTATTTGTCTCCAGTCTCCCAATGAGCCAGGGCATTCTCGTGAGAAATTAGCGGGACGCGGAGCTAGGAATCTTAGTGAAGTGAGAAAGTTGGATCAAAAAGAGAAATAAATGCTGTTTTTTTAACTTAATGGATAACCATAATACAGTTTTAACAAACGTGTAAGAAGAACAATAAAAGTTGTATAGGTTCGGATGTAAACGAACATCATATACTCAGCTAGAGATCTATCGTGCATTTATTTTAGTTCAGTTTTTTTGCCCTTAGTATTATCGAAAAAGGGGCATTTATTTAATGCTTTTGAGTCTTTTATAAAAAGTATTCCTCTTTGTACAGAGTTTTTTAACAGTGGGTCAATTCTTCTTCATTGGTCAAAAGAGGTTGCCACACTCATTTAAAAATGTTTATGTCAGTCGGTAATCGGCTCCAGAAACGGCACCCCATACATAATCAAATAAAAGGTGCTGCCACGCCCGTTTCCAAAAAGTGTTGCCATTCATTTAATTATTATAAATACACTTTAGAAGGGAAATAGCGTATTGATAACTTTTTATAAAGGTTTGTCGTTCATGGCTCTCGAAAATAACAAAAAACCCGATTCTGAGCATTTTCAATTGAAATGTGTCACTCCTTAACCTTAAGTTATCTGCCCAAGAGTTTGGAAATTCATTAGCTACAAAAAAGGAATAATTTGAGGGGCGGTACTGCTTTTTCATAAACTTTTATTTTTTTCATACACAATATGTCCAGTCTAATGTACATATTTGATATAATTTATCAAAGGCTGTGACTATTTCAGAAACATCAACGACTTAAAAAGGTCTACAAAAGGGGACTATTGCCATTTCATTGGATATCACATAGGTAAAGTGAGAATTGAAAGCACTACAAGGGGACAGAATTAGAGCAAGGGCCGTACCTTACTGCGATAGTTCTGCAATAGTTCGTGGCCATTGCGATTCGCTGCACTACTTCCTCGCTTCTTTCATGAATATTACGTTCGTTTTATTTCAAAATAAACGTACTACGACTTCCTCTTTCTGTGGTGAGTTTTCTCAACAATTTGATAAGTCCCACTTGGTATATTGAAGCGACCGAGTGAAACAGAGGCTCTATATGCTTTTTCTTCGGCGCTTGCTAAAAGTCGCCTAGAATGACGTGAATCCAAAGACTCGAATGAACAGAGTACTAACGCACTATTTGCTTATTTGTATTAGGAAACTCGCCACACGCCGTGCTTTCCTAAAACGGATTGTCTGTATTTGAAAAAGTAGTTTCCCTCCCAGCTTCATCTCTTGCTCCCCACCTACTTTTCAATATTGGCATTCCTTATTCCCTTTTACTGTTCTTCCTACTTCCGCTGTTTATTATCCACTCCTTATCCGTCTCCTCTTGTTTCCCCCCTCTTCTTTTCAGCAATCGAATCCCTCCAACATTCTGCCTCCTCCCTTTCCCTGCTCTTCCCCTCTTCCTTTCCTGTATTTGTTTACCTGTTTCTACTCGCCTTCCTCTCCCCCTCCCTCTTCCAGTTCAAGTTGTATGCCACTCTTCATTTACTTTCATTTTAAATTAAATTCACTCCGATAATTGTTTCCGACACAATTCCTCCTTAGTACTTTGGCATATGATCCTCTGTGGGTGCTCCATGGAGTACTACAGTGAAAGTACTTTGGAAAGTACTCTCACGTATGTACTCTATGGAATACTCACAAACAAAGCGAGAGTGGGATCACCTACTCCTCTCCTAGGACATCGCAATGTTAATTGGAGCACATTTTTTGTATGAACACAGATTAGTTTTGGAATACTCCTATACTCCCAAAGGAGTATTCCTTACATTATTTATGGAGTACTCGCGTTTTTTGAAGGGAAGACAACAATCAACCGCTTTGACGCGACAAAGCATTCAATGTGTACACGTTAAACAATTTTGGCTTAAATTTTAAACTGACGTTTAAGTAAGTTTTAAAACTTATTTAGTTAATTTGAAAACTCTCAACTAACTACTGTTTTTTGTTTTCAATTAAATTCGGTTTAAACTTTAAACTTATTTGAAAGAAATAAGTTAAAAATCTTAAAATTCATGCAAACAAACCCCAACGAGTTTAAAAAATATAAAGATAGAAATTTGTAGATACTGCTGGTTTAAAAATAAAGCCCAAAAAGCGTTAAAAGCTAAAAAATACTAACACTTTAAAAACTTCTTACGAAAACTAACACTAACACAACGAAAACTAGCAATTTTACATAGTAGCTGACGAAAAATACAAATTTCGTTTTCAGAATGACGAAATCTAGCAATTTATTTTTGTTTTCCTGCTTACTTACAGGGTCTAGACTTTTTTTTCTTTTTTAAGGCCTCATTATCTATCACAAGAATTGAGCGCTTAGCCGCCCATGAGATTTTGACCTTATGTCAAGTTTTCTTTTTCGCGATAACTCACACCAACTAGGAGAGCAAAAGGGATGTAGGTCTCACTCTATCTGTCGCTAAGCTCAGCATTAAACATCCTTATACTATGTACAAATACACACCAAGTTGACAATTTATACCATTTGAGCAATTTATTATGCCATTTATCATATAACAAATTGTAATAAGAAATTGCCAATTTAAAAAAAATAAGCACGGGACTGCCTTCGGCTGTGCCGAAGACTTCATACCCTTCATTAATGGGGCTGAACAATAATCTTATCCCGTTCGTAATCTCCAAATAATCGGATGTATAAGATAAGAAATATATAGTGAACAGATCTACATACCTAAACGATTTTTAAGATAAATATAAAATAAAAAATGGCAAAAAACCCCCTTATCTGAACGATCGGTTGTATGGGATATATATTATATATAGCTCCGATCTAAATGATTTTTACAGGAAATCTTCTATGATATATTAGAATATATATCACCAAGTTTCACGTTTTAATATTGGAAATTAAGGGAGAAATGGCTAAAAATCTTTCTATCTGAACGATCGGTTGTATGGGATATATATTATATATAGCTCCGATCGAAATGATTTTTTCATGAAATCTTCTATGATATATTAGAATAAATATCACCAAGTTTAACGTTTTTATATTGGAAATTAAGGGAGAAATTGCCAAAAATCTTTCTATCTGGACGATCGGTTGTATGGGGTATATACTATATATAGGTCCGATCAAAGTGATTTTTTCAGGATATCTTCTATGATATATTAGAATATATATCACCGAGTTTCACGTTTATACTCTCTAAATTGCGGCAGGAATGACAAAAATCGTCTTATCTGAACGATCGGTTGTAGGGGAGATATATGTTATAGTGGTCCGGTCCTACCGGATGCGACAAATGTTTAATATAATACAAAAATACATGCTTGTGCCAAATTTCATTGAGATATCTCAAAATTTGAGGGACAAGTTTGCGTTCAAACAGACAGACGGACGGACGGACAGACGGACATGGCTATATCAACTCAGTTCGTCGCCCTGATCAATTCGGTATACTTAATGGTGAGTCTATCTTTTATATTTCTCAACGTTTCAAACATCGGACCAAAGTTAATATACCATTTTATGTTCATGAAAGGTATAAACATATTTTTTTGCTGCAGATTTTAATTTAAAGGGCAAATCTTCCATAGCTCGATGAGATTCAATGAGTAATTTTCACCCAAGTGATACCAAATTCGTATCGTATAAGGGTTTTCACTCACTTCAGATTTAGACAGGTTTACTGTCATTGGCCTTTGTTATTTTTTTTGGTGTTATATGGATTAATACATGATACAGTCGACTAAGTCCATCATAAGAAGATGCTGGGAAACTCATGTAATTTGTTTCCGAGCTGTCCGTTTAATATTGCCAAGTAAGTTATCCCTACCCGTCTATGCTATATGATGTAGAAGCATGGACCTCAGATGGACCTCAGATGAGGCGGCTTTGGGAATGTTCGAGAAAAGTTCTCCGAAAGATTTACGGACCTCTACGTGCTGGCGGCGGTGAGTACCGAAGAAGATTTAATGAAAAGCCGTACGCGGCTAGGCCATGTTATGCAACTGAAAGGTGATGGTCCGGCTAAGAAAGTAATTTTATCGGAGCCCGCCTATGGAAGCAAAGAAAGAAAGCTGCCCTTACTCCGTTGAAAAGACCAGGTGGAAAACGATTCAAATTTTCTTGGTGTTACCAATTGGCGCCAGATAGCACTGCAAAAAAGCGCCTGGAGTGCCTTGTTGGACTGCCATAACCGTTTAAACGGTTAAGCGCCAATTAAGTACAAGCAACAGCCTTTTTCATGGAAAGCTCCATAATAAAAGGAACTCAAGTAAAAAAAGAGGTGGGAGAAGGAAAGATTCAGTAGGAAATGGAGATAGAAATGAAGAAAGTACGAGGGGAAGATAGGAAGGAGATGAAGCAAAATAGAGGGAGGTTGACGGAGAGGAAAGAGCGAGTAGGTGAGGGAAAAATCGTGAATGTGAAAGGGGGAAGATAAGGAGAAAAGGTAAGTATCAAACATGGTGAGGAGGATACAATGTGAAAAATATCTCTGCGAGATAAGTAATATCGCAGGGAGGGATATTATCGGGCTGGAGAACGGGTGAATTATCTTTATATATCAAACATGTAAAAGTGAACGCGACGTTAAAACTTGCATTACTTTCATAAAGTTTCGTAGTGGTTTATACAAACAGAGGTATTGACATCGGTCGGTAGGGTCAAATATGTAGTCGATAGTTCATATAGAGATTGCGTATATAAAGGAATGGGGGTGAGAGAGGGAGGAAATAGGAGTAGAAAGGGTATTTGGAGTGCGAAGGGAAATGGAAGTAAGAGAGGAATTGGCAACGGAAGTGGGAATAGGAAAAGGAGTCGGAGTGGGAATGGGAGTGTGAGTAGGAGTGAGAGTGGGAATGAGGTTGGAACTGGGAATAGGTTTGGCAGTCAGAGGGAGACAAAAAATAGGGGATGGAAGATAAAGTACAAGGATATATGGTGAAGAAGGGATCCGAGGCTCAATTTCGAAATATAGGCAAACTAATTTTCTGGCAGAACAAAGACTGCTGGTTACTCTAGTTGCTGCACAATTTGATTTTGGAGCACCGTTTTCCGCATTAGTAAAATTTATGATAGTTATGCGGTTTCCTAACATGATTTTTGTATAGTTTTTTATTTCAATTTTCCCTTAGAATCATACAAACCTACAGTTAGTTCAGATTATCAACATATCTGTATTACTTTTTATATTCAGTTGAACAGAGCTCACAGAGTATATTAACTTTGATTGGATAACGGTTGGTTGTACAGTTATAAAAACGGAGAACGACCACACCCACTTTAAAAAACAATTTTTATACTCAGTTGAGCAGAGCTCACAGAGTATATTAACTTTGATTGGATAACGGTTGGTTGTACAGGTATAAAGGAATCGAGATAGATATAGACTTCCATATATCAAAATCATCAGTATCGAAAAAAAATTTGATTGAGCCATGTCCGTCCGTCCTTCTGTCCGTTAACACGATAACTTGAGTAAATTTTGAGGTATCTTGATGAAATTTGGTATGTAGATTCCTGGGCACTCATCTCAGATCGCTATTTAAAATGAACGATATCGGACTATAACCACGCCCACTTTTTCGATATCGAAAATTTCGAAAAACCGAAAAATGCGATAATTCATTGCCAAAGGCGGTTAAAGCGATGAAACTTGGTAGATGGGTTGGAGTTATGACGCAGAATAGAAAATTAGTAAGATTTTGGACAATGCGCGTGGCACCGCCCACTTTTACAAGAAGGTAATTTAAAAGTTTTGCAAGCTGTAATTTGACAGTCGTTAAAGATATCATGATGAAATTCGGCAGGAACGTTACTACTATTACTATATATGTGCTAAATAAAAATTAGCAAAATTGGATGAAGAACACGCCCACTTTTAAAAAATTTTTTTTTTAAAATTAAAATTTTAACAAAAAATTTAATATCTTTACTGTATATAAGTAAATTAAGTCAAAATTCAACTCCAGTAATGATATGATGCAACAAAATACAAAAATAAAAGAAAATTTCAAAATGGACTTTTAATGCCATAAGTCGAACAAAAATTTACCAATCCTTCTCAAATTTGGTAGGGGCATAGATTCTATGACGGTAACTGTTCTCTGTGAAAATGGGCGAAATCGGTGGAAGCCACGCCCAGTTTTTATACACAGTCCACCGTCTGTCCTTCCGCTCGGCCGTTAACACAATAACTTGAGCAAAAACCGATATATCTTTACTAAACTTAGCCCACGTACTTATCTGAACTCACTTTATCTTGGTACAAAAAATGGCCGAAATCCGACCATAACCACGCCCACTTTATCGATATCGAAAATTACGACAAATGAAAAAATGCCATAATTCTATACCAAATACGAAAAAAGGGATGAAACATGGTAACTGGATTGGTTTATTGACACAAAATATAACCTTGGAAAAAACTTTGTAAAATGGGTGTGACACCTACCATATTAAGTAGAAGAAAATGAAAAAGTTCTACAAGGCGAAATCAACAGCCCTTGGAATCTTGGCAGGAATACTGTTAGTGGTATTGCATATATAAATAAATTAGCAGTACCCGACAGATGATTTTCTGGATCACCTGGTCCACATTTTGGTCGATATCGCGAGAACGCCCTCACATATACATCTAAGGGCCACTCGCTTTTAAAACCCTCATTAATACCTTTAATTTGATATCCATATCGTACAAACACATTCTAGAGTCACCCCTGGCCCACCCTAATGGCGATATCTCGAAAAGGCGTCCACCTATAGACCTAATGCCCACTCCCTCTTAAAATGCTCAGTAACACCTTTCGTTTGATACCCATATCGTACAAACATTTTAGAGTCACCCTTGGTCCACCTTTATGGCGATATCTTGAATAGGCGTCCACCTATAGAACTAAGGATTACTCCCTATTAAAATACTCATTACCACCTTTCATTTGATACCCATATCGTACAAACACATTCCAGAGTCACCCCTGGCCCATCCCTAATGGCGAATCTCGAAAAGGCGTCCACCTATAGACCTAATGCTCACTCCCTCTTAAAATGCTCAGTAACACCTTTCGTTTGATACCCATATCGTACAAACATTTTAAAGTCACCCTTGGTCCACCTTTATGGCGATATCTCGAAAAGGCGTCCACCTATAGAACTAAGGATTACTCCCTATTAAAATACTCATTACCACCTTTCATTTGATACCCATATCGTACAAACACATTCTAGAGTCACCCCTGGCCCACCCTAATGGCGAATCTCGAAAAGGCGTCCACCTATAGACCTAATGC
Organism: Eurosta solidaginis; assembly: GCF_040869045.1. NCBI lineage: Eukaryota > Metazoa > Arthropoda > Insecta > Diptera > Tephritidae > Eurosta > Eurosta solidaginis. The sequence goes on along the minus strand of NC_090321.1, from coordinate 40,737,890 downwards.
CCACTCCCTCTTAAAATGCTCAGTAACACCTTTCGTTTGATACCCATATCGTACAAACATTCTAGAGTCACCCCTGGCCCACCCTAATGGCGATATCTCGAAAAGGCGTCCACCTATAGACCTAATGCCCACTCCCTCTTAAAATGCTCAGTAACACCTTTCGTTTGATATCCATATCGTACAAACACATTCTAGAGTTACCCCTGGCCCACCCTAATGACGATATCTCGAAAAGGCGTCCACCTATAGACCTCATGCCCACTCCCTCTTAAAATGCTCAGTAACACCTTTCGTTTGATACCCATATCGTACAAACATTCTAGAGTCACCCTTGGTCCACCTTTATGGCGATATCTCGAAAAGGCGTCCACCTATAGAACTAAGGAGTACTCCCTTTTAAAATACTCATTACCATCTTTCATTTGATACCCATATCATACAAACACATTCTAGAGTCACCCCTGGCCCACCCTAATGGCGACATTTCGAAAAGGCGTCCACCTATAGACCTAATGCCCACTCCCTCTTAAAATGCTCAGTAACACTTTTCGTTTGATACCCATATCGTACAAACATTCTAGAGTCACCCCTGGCCCACCCTAATGGCGATATCTCGAAAAGGCGTCCACCTATAGACCTAATGCCCACTCCCTCTTAAAATGCTCAGTAACACCTTTTATTTGCTTCCCATATCGTACAAACACATTCTAGAGACACCCCTGGTCCACCTTTATGGCGATATCTCGAAACGGCGTCCATCTATGGAACTAAGGATCACTCCTTTTCAAAATACTCATTAACAGCTTTCATTTGATACCCATATCGTACAAACATATTCTAGAGTCACCCCTGATCCACCTTTATGGCGATTTCTCGAAAAGGCGTTCACCTATAGAACTAAGGCCCACTCCCTCTTATAATGCTCAGTAACACCTTTCGTTTGATACCCATATCGTACAAACAAATTCTAGAGTCAGCCCTGGTCCACCTTTATGGCGATATCCCTAAATGGCGTCCATCCATAGAACTATGGCCTACTCTCTCTTAAAATACTCTTTAATACCTTCCATTTGATGCACATGTCATACAACCACATTCCAGGGTTACCCTAGGCTCATTTTCCTACATGGTGATTTTCCTTATTTTGTCTCCATAGCTCTCAACTGAGTATGTAATGTTCGGTTACACCCGAACTTAGCCTTCCTTACTTGTTATACTCAGTTGAGCAGAGCTCACAGAGTATATTAACTTTGATTGGATAATGGTTGGTTGTACAGGTATAAAGGAATCGAGATAGATATAGACTTCCATATATCAAAATCATCAGTATCGAAAAAAAATTTGATTGAGCCATGTCCGTCCGTCCGTCTGTCCGTTAACACGATAACTTGAGTAAATTTTGAGGTATCTTGATGAAATTTTGTATGTAGATTCCTGGGCACTCATCTCAGATCGCTATTTAAAATGAACGATATCGGACTATAACCACGCCCACTTTTTCGATATCGAAAATTTCGAAAAACCGAAAAAATGCGATAATTCATTGCCAAAGGCCGTTAAAGCGATGAAACTTGGTAGATGGGTTGACGTTATGACGCAGAATAGAAAATTAGTAAGACTTTGGACAATGGGTGTGGCACCGCCCACTTTTACAAGAAGGTAATTTAAAAGTTTTGCAAGCTGTAGTTTGGCAGTCGTTGAAGATACTATTCCTATATATATGCTGAATAAAAATTAGCAAAATTGGATGAAGAACACGCCCACTTTTTAAAAAAAAATTGTTTAAAATTCAAATTTTAACAAAAAAATTAATATCTTTACTGTATATAAGTAAATTAAGTCAAAATTCAACTCCAGTAATGATATGATGCAACAAAATACAAAAATAAAAGAAAATTTCAAAATGGGCGTGGCTCCGCCCATTTTCATTTAGTTTGTCTAGAATACTTTTAATGCCATAAGTCGAACAAAAATATACCAATCCTTCTCAAATTTGGTAGGGGCATAGATTCTATGACGGTAACTGTTCTCTGTGAAAATGGGCGAAATCGGTGGAATCCACGCCCAGTTTTTATACACAGTCCACCGTGTCCTTCCGCTCGGCCGTTAACACAATAACTTGAGCAAAAACCGATATATCTTTACTAAACTTAGCAAGGGTACTTATCTGAACTCACTTTATCTTGGTATAAAAAATGGCCGAAATCCGACCATAACCACGCCCACTTTATCGATATCGAAAATTACGAAAAATTAAAAAAATGCCATAATTCTATACCAAATACGAAAAAAGGGATGAAATATGGTAACTGGATTGGTTTATTGACACAAAATATAACCTTGGAAAAAACTTTGTAAAATGGGTGTGACACCTACCATATTGAGTAGAAGAAAATGAAAAAGTTCTACAAGGCGATCTCAACAGCCCTTGGAATCTTGGCAGGAATACTGTTAGTGGTATTGCATATATAAATAAATTAGCAGTACCGGACAGATGATTTTCTGGATCACCTGGTCCACATTTTGGTCGATATCGCGAGAACGCCTTCACATATACATCTAAGGGCCACTCGCTTTAAAACCCTCATTAATACCTTTAATTTGATATCCATATCGTACAAACACATTCTAGAATCACCCCTGGCCCACCCTAATGGCGATATCTCGAAAAGGCGTCCACCTATAGACCTAATGCCCACTCCCTCTTAAAATGCTCAGTAACACCTTTCGTTTGATACCCATATCGTACAAACATTCTAGAGTCACCCCTGGCCCACCCTAATGGCGATATCTCGAAAAGGCGTCCACCTATAGACCTAATGTCCACTCCCTCTTAAAATGCTCAGTAACACCTTTCGTTTGATACCCATATCGTACAAACATTCTAGAGTCACCCCTGGCCCACCCTAATGGCGATATCTCGAAAAGGCGTCCACATATAGACCTAATGCCCACTCCCTCTTAAAATGCTCAGTAACACCTTTCGTTTGATACCCATATCGTACAAACATTCTAGAGTCACCCCTGGCCCACCCTAACGGCGATATCTCGAAAAGGCGTCCACCTATAGACCTAATGCCCACTCGATCTTAAAATGCTCAGTAACACCTTTCGTTTGATACCCATATCGTACAAACATTCTATAGTCACCCTTGGTCCACCTTTATGGCGATATCTCGAAAAGGCGTCCACCTATAGAACTAAGGATTACTCCCTTTTAAAATACTCATTACCACCTTTCATTTGATACCCATATCGTACAAACACATTCTAGAGTCACCCTGGCCCACCCTAATGGCGATATCTCGAAAAGGCGTCCACCTATAGACCTAATGCCCACTCCCTCTTAAAATGCTCAGTAACACCTTTCGTTTGATACCCATATTGTACAAACATTCTAGAGTCACCCCTGGCCCACCCTAATGGCGATATCTCGAAAAGGCGTCCACCTATAGACCTCATGCCCACTCCCTCTTAAAATGCTCAGTAACACCTTTCGTTTGATACCCATATCGTACAAACATTCTAGAGTCACCCTTGGTCCACCTTTATGGCGATATCTCGAAAAGGCGTCCACCTATAGACCTAATGCCCACTCCCTCTTAAAATGTTCAGTGACACCTTTTGGTTGATACCCATATCGTACAAACACATTCTAGAGTCACCCCTGGCCCACCCTAATGACGATATCTCGAAAAGGCGTCCACCTATAGACCTCATGCCCACTCCCTCTTAAAATGCTCAGTAACACCTTTCGTTTGATACCCATATCGTACAAACATTCTAGAGTCACCCTTGGTCCACCTTTATGGCGATATCTCGAAAAGGCGTCCACCTATAGAACTAAGGATTACTCCCTTTTAAAATACTCATTACCATCTTTCATTTGATACCCATATCATACAAACACATTCTAGAGTCACCTCTTGCCCACCCTAATGGCGACATTTCGAAAAGGCGTCCACCTATAGACCTAATGCCCACTCCCTCTTAAAATCCTCAGTAACACTTTTCGTTTGATACCCATATCGTACAAACATTCCAGAGTCACCCCTGGCCCACCCTAATGGCGATATCTCGAAAAGGCGTCCACCTATAGACCTAATGTCCACTCCCTCTTAAAATGCTCAGTAACACCTTTCATTTGATTCCCATATCGTACAAACACATTCTAGAGACACCCCTGGTCCACCTTTATGGCGATATCTCGAAACGGCGTCCACCTATGGAACTAAGGATCACTCCTTTTCAAAATACTCATTAACAGCTTTCATTTGATACCCATATCGTACAAACAAATTCTAGAGTCAGCCCTGGTCCACCTTTATGGCGATATCCCTAAATGGCGTCCATCCATAGAACTATGGCCTACTCTCTCTTAAAATGCTCAGTAATACCTTCCATTTGATACACATGTCATACAACCACATTCCAGGGTTACCCTAGGTTCATTTTCCTACATGGTGATTTTCCTTATTTTGTCTCCATAGCTCTCAACTGAGTATGTAATGTTCGGTTACACCCGAACTTAGCCTTCCTTACTTGTTTTATACTCAGTTGAGCAGAGCTCACAGAGTATATTAACTTTGATTGGATAACGGTTGGTTGTACAGGTATAAAGGAATCGAGATAGATATAGACTTCCATATATCAAAATCATCAGTATCGAAAAAAAATTTGATTGAGCCATGTCCGTCCGTCCGTCCGTCCGTCTGTCCGTTAACACGATAACTTGAGTAAATTTTGATGTATCTTGATGAAATTTGGTACGTAGGTTCCTGGGTACTCATCTCGGATCGCTATTTAAAAAGAACGATATCGGACTATAACCACGCCCACTTTTTCGATATCGAAAATTTCGAAAAACCGAAAAAATGCGATAATTCATTGCCAAAGGCGGTTAAAGCGATGAAACTTGGTAGATGGGTTGACGTTGTGACGCAGAATACAAAATTAGTAAGATTTTGGACAATGGGCGTGGCACCGCCCACTTTTACAAGAAGGTAATTTAAAAGTTTTGCAAGCTGTAATTTGGCAGTCGTTGAAGATATCATGATGAAATTTGGCAGGAACGTTACTACTATTACTATATATGTGCTAAATAAAAATTAGCAAAATTGGATGAAGAACACGCCCACTTTTTAAAAAAAAAATTTTTTAAATTCAAATTTTAACAAAAAATTTCATATCTTTACTGTATATAAGTAAATTAAGTAAAAATTCAACTCCAGTAATGATATATGCAACAAAATACAAAAATAAAAGAAAATTTCAAAATGGGCGTGGCTCCGCCCATTTTCATTTAGTTTGTCTAGAATACTTTTAATGCCATAAGTCGAACAAAAATATACCAATCCTTCTCAAATTTGGTAGGGGCATAGATTCTATGATGGTAACTGTTCTCTGTGAAAATGGGCGAAATCGGTGGAAGCCACGCCCAGTTTTTATACACAGTCCACCGTCTGTCCTTCCGCTCGGCCGTTAACACAATAACTTGAGCAAAAACCGATATATCTTTACTAAACTTAGCAAGCCTACTTATCTGAACTCACTTTATCTTGGTATAAAAAATGGCCGAAATCCGACCATAACCACGCCCACTTTATCGGTATCGAAAATTACGAAAAATGAAAAAAATGCCATAATTCTATACCAAATACGAAAAAAGGGATGAAACATGGTAACTGGATTGGTTTATTGACGCAAAATATAACTTTGGAAAAAACTTTGTAAAATAGGTTTGACACCTACCATATTAAGTAGAAGAAAATGAAAAAGTTCTACAAGCCGAAATCAACAGCCCTTGGAATCTTGGCAGGAATACTGTTAGTGATATTGCATATATAAATAAATTAGCAGTACCCAACAGATGATTTTCTGGATCACCTGGTCCACATTTTGGTCGATATCGCGAGAACGCCTTCACATATACATCTAAGGGCCACTCGCTTTTAAAACCCTCATTAATACCTTTAATTTGATATCCATATCGTACAAACACATTCTAGAGTCACCCCTGGCCCACCCTAATGGCGATATCTCGAAAAGGCGTCCACCTATAGACCTAATGCCCACTCCCTCTTAAAATGCTCAGTAACACCTTTCGTTTGATACCCATATCGTACAAACATTCTAGAGTCACCCCTGGCCCACCCTAATGGCGATATCTCGAAAAGGCGTCCACCCATAGACCTAATGTCCACTCCCTCTTAAAATGCTCAGTAACACCTTTCGTTTGATACCCATATCGTACAAACATTCTAGAGTCACCCCTGGCCCACCCTAATGGCGATATCTCGAAAAGGCGTCCACCTATAGACCTAATTCCCACTCCCTCTTAAAATGCTCAGTAACACCTTTCGTTTGATACCCATGTCGTACAAACATTCTAGAGTTACCCCTGGCCCACCCTAATGGGGATATCTCAAACAGGCGTCCACCTATAGACCTAATGCCCACTCCCTCTTAAAATGCTCAGTAACACCTTTTGTTTGATACCCATATCGTACAAACATTCTAGAGTCACCCTTGGTCCACCTTTATGGCGATATCTCGAAAAGGCGTCCACCTATAGAACTAAGGATTATTCCCTTTTAAAATACTCATTACCACCTTTCATTTGATACCCATATCGTACAAACACATTCTAGAGTCACCCCTGGTCCACCTTTATGGCGATATCTCGAAAAGGCGTCCACCTATAGACCTAATGCCTACTCCCTCTTAAAATGCTCAGTAACACCTTTCGTTTGATACCCATATCGTACAAACATTCTAGAGTCACCCTTGGTCCACCTTTATGGCGATATCTCGAAAAGGCGTCCACCTATAGAACTAAGGATTTCTCCATTTTAAAATACTCATTAACATCTTTCATTTGATACCCATATCGGACAAACAAATTCTAGTGTCACCCCTGGTCCACCTTTATGGCGATATCTCGAAAAAGCGTCCACCCATAGAACTAAGGCCCACTCCCTTTTAAAATAATCATTACACCTTTCATTTGATACCCATATTGTACAACCAAATTCTAGGGTAGCCCCTGGTCCACCTTTATGGCGATATCTCGAAAAGGTGTCCACCCATAGAACTAAGGCCCACTCCCTTTTAAAATACTCATTAACATCTTTCATTTGATACCCATATCGTACAAACAAACTCTAGAGTCACCCCTGGTCCACCTTTATGGCGATATCTCGAAAAGGCGTCCACCTATAGAACTAAGGCCCACTCCCTTTTAAAATACTCATTAACATCTTTCATTTGATACCCATATCGGACAAACAAATTCTAGAGTCACCCCTGGTCCACATTTATGGCGATATCCCGAAAAGGCGTCCACCCATAGAACTAAGGCCCACCCCTTTTTAAAATACTCATTAACATCTTTCATTTGATACCCATATCGTACAAACAAATTCTAGAGTCACCCCTGGTCCACATTTATGGCGATATCTCGAAAAGGCGTCCACCTATAGAACTAAGGCCCACTCCCTTTTAAAATACTCATTAACATCTTTCATATGATACCCATATCGTACAAACAAATTCTAGAGTCACCCCTGGTCCACCTTTATGGCGATATCTCGAAAAGGCGTCCACCCATAGAACTAAGGCCCGCTCCCTTTTGAAATACTCATTAACATCTTTCATTTTATACCCATATCGTACAAACAAATTCTAGAGTCACCCCTGGTCCACCTTTATGGCGATATCTCCAAAAACTGTCCACCTATAGAACTAAGGCCCACGCCCTTTTAAAATACTCATTAAGATCTTTCATTTGATACCCATATCGCACAAACAAATTCTAGAGTCACCCCTGGTCTACCTTTATGGCGATATCTCGAAAAGGCGTCCACCTATAGTACTAAGGCCCACTCCCTTTTAAAATACTCATTAACATCTTTCATTTGATACCCATATCGGACAAACAAATTCTAGAGTCACCGCTGGTCCACATTTATGGCGATATCCCGAAAAGGCGTCCACCCATAGAACTAAGGCCCACTCCCTTTTAAAATACTCATTAACATCTTTCATTTGATACCCATATCGTACAAACAAATTCTAGAGTCACCCCTGGTCCACATTTATGGCGATATCTCGAAAAGGCGTCCACCTATAGAACTAAGGCCCACTCCCTTTTAAAATACTCATTAACATCTTTCATTTGATACCCATATCGTACAAACAAATTCTAGAGTCACCTCTGGTCCACCTTTATGGCGATATCTCGAAAAGGCGTCCACCCATAGAACTAGGGCCCGCGCCCTTTTAAAATACTCTTTAACATCTTTCATTTGATACCCATATCGTACAAACAAATTCTAGAGTCACCCCTGGTCCACCTTTATGGCGATATCTCGAAAAGGCGTCCACCCATAGAACTAAGGCCCGCTCCCTTTTGAAATACTCATTAACATCTTTCATTTGATACCCATATCGTACAAACAAATTCTAGAGTCACCCCTGGTCCACCTTTATGGCGATATCTCGAAAAGGCGTCCACCTATAGAACTAAGGCCCGCGCCCTATTAAAATACTCATTAACACCTTTCATTTGACACCCATTTCGTACAAACAAATTCTAGAGTCGCCCCTGGTCCACCTTTATGACGATATCTCGAAAAGGCGTCCACCCATAGAACTAAGGCTCACTCCCTTTTAAAATACTCATTAACATCTTTCATCTGATACCCATATCGTACAAACAAATTCTAGAGTCACGCCTGGTCCACCTTTATGGCGATATCTCGAAAAGGCGTCCACCTATAGAACTAAGGCCCACTCCCTTTTAAAATACTCATTAACACCTTTCATTTGACACCCATATCGTACAAACAAATGCTAGAGTCGCCCCTGGTCCACCTTTATGACGATATCTCGAAAAGGCGTCCACCCATAGAACTAAGGCCCGCTATCTTTTGAAATACTCATTAACATCTTTCATTTGATACCCATATCGTACAAACAAATTCTAGAGTCACCCCTGGTCCACCTTTATGGCGATATCTCGAAAAGGCGTCCACCCATAGAACTAAGGCCCGCTATCTTTTGAAATACTCATTAACATCTTTCATTTGATACCCATATCGTACAAACAAATTCTAGAGTCACCCCTGGTCCACCTTTATGGCGATATCTCGAAAAGGCGTCCACCCATAGAACTAAGGCCCGATCCCTTTTGAAATACTCATTAACATCTTTCATTTGATACCCATATCGTACAAACAAATTCTAGAGTCACCCCTGGTCCACCTTTATGGCGATATCTCGAAAAGGCGTCCACCCATAGAACTAAGGCCCGATTCCTTTTGAAATACTCATTAGCATCTTTCATTTGATACCCATATCGTACAAACATATTCTAGAGCCACCCCTGGTCCACCTTTATGGCGATATCTCGAAAAGGCGTCCACCTATAGAACTAAGGCCCACTCCCTTTTAAAATACTCATTAACATCTTTCATTTGATACCCATATCGTACAAACAAATTCTAGAGTCACCCCTGGTCCACCTTTATGGCGATATCTCGAAAAGGCGTCCACCCATAGAACTAAGGCCCGCTCCCTCTTGAAATACTCATTAACATCTTTCATCTGATACCCATATCGTACAAACAAATTCTAGAGTCACCCCTGGTCCACCTTTATGGCGATATCTCGAAAAGGCGTCCACCTATAGAACTAAGGCAAACTCCCTTTTAAAATACTCATTAACACCTTTCATTTGACACCCATATCGTACAAACAAATTCTAGAGCCACCCCTGGTCCACCTTTATGGCGATATCTCGAAAAGGCGTCCACCTATAGAACTAAGGCCCACTCCCTTTTAAAATACTCATTAACATCTTTCATTTGATACCCATATCGTACAAACAAATTCTAGAGTCACCCCTGGTCCACCTTTATGGCGATATCTCGAAAAGGCGTCCACCCATAGAACTAAGGCCCGCTCCCTCTTGAAATACTCATTAACATCTTTCATCTGATACCCATATCGTACAAACAAATTCTAGAGTCGCCCCTGGTCCACCTTTTTGACGATATCTCGAAAAGGCATCCACCCATAGAACTAAGGGCCGCTCCCTTTTAAAATACCCATTAACATATTTTGTTTGATACCCATATCGTACAAACAAATTGTAGAGTCACGCCTGGTCCACCTTTATGGCGATATCTCGAAAAGGCGTCCACCTATAGAACTAAGACCCGCTCCCTTTTGAAATACTCATTAACATCTTTCATTTGATACCCATATCGTACAAACAAATTCTAGAGTCACCCCTGGTCCACCTTTATGGCGATATCTCGAAAAGGCGTCCACCCATAGAACTAAGGCCCGCTCCCTTTTGGAATACTCATTAACATCTTTCATTTGATACCCATATCGTACAAACAAATGCTAGAGTCGCCCCTGGTCCACCTTTATGACGATATCTCGAAAAGGCGTCCACCCATAGAACTAAGACCCGCTCCCTTTTGAAATACTCATTAACATCTTTCATTTGATACCCATATCGTACAAACAAATTCTAGAGTCACCCCTGGTCCACCTTTATGGCGATATCTCGAAAAGGCGTCCACCCATAGAACTAAGGCCCGCTCCCTTTTGGAATACTCATTAACATCTTTCATTTGATACCCATATCGTACAAACAAATTCTAGAGTCACCCCTGGTCCACCTTTATGGCGATATCTCGAAAAGGCGTCCACCTAAAGAACTAATGCCCAGTCCCTTTTAAAATACTCATTAACATCTTTCATTTGATACCCATATCGAACAAACAAATTCTAGAGTCACCCCTGGTCCACCTTTATGACGATATCTCGAAAGGCGTCCACCCATAGAACTAGGGCCCGCGCCCTTTTAAAATACTCATTAACATCTTTCATTTGATACCCATATCGTACAAACAAATTCTAGAGTCACCCCTGCTCCACCTTTATGGCGATATCTCCAAAAGGCGTCCACCCATAGAACTAAGGCCCGCTCCGTTTTAAAATACTCATTAAGATCTTTCATTTGATACCCATATCGCACAAACAAATTCTAGAGTCACCCCTGGTCTACCTTTATGGCGATATCTCGAAAAGGCGTCCACCTATAGTACTAAGGCCCACTCCCTTTTAAAATACTCATTAACATCTTTCATTTGATACCCATATCGCACAAACAAATTCTAGAGTCACCCCTGGTCTACCTTTATGGCGATATCTCGAAAAGGCGTCCACCTATAGTACTAAGGCCCACTCCCTTTTAAAATACTCATTAACATCTTTCATTTGATACCCATATCGGACAAACAAATTCTAGAGTCACCGCTGGTCCACATTTATGGCGATATCCCGAAAAGGCGTCCACCCATAGAACTAAGGCCCACTCCCTTTTAAAATACTCATTAACATCTTTCATTTGATACCCATATCGTACAAACAAATTCTAGAGTCACCCCTGGTCCACATTTATGGCGATATCTCGAAAAGGCGTCCACCTATAGTACTAAGGCCCACTCCCTTTTAAAATACTCATTAACATCTTTCATTTGATACCCATATCGGACAAACAAATTCTAGAGTCGCCCCTGGTCCACCTTTATGACGATATCTCGAAAAGGCGTCCACCTATAGAACTAAGGCCCACTCCCTTTTAAAATACTCATTTACACCTTTCATTTGGTACCTATATCGTACAAACAAATTCTAGAGTCGCCCGTGGTCCACCTTTATGACGATATCTCGAAAAGGCGTCCACCTATAGGACTAGGGCCCACTCCCCTTTAAAATACTCATTAACACCTTTCATTTGGTACCCATATCGTACAAACAAATTCTAGAGTCGCCCGTGGTCCACCTTTATGGCGATATCTCGAAAAGGCGTCCACCTATTAGAACTAAGGCCCACTCCCTTTTAAAATACTCATTAACATCTTTCATTTGATACCCATATCGTACAAACAAATTCTAGAGTCGCCCCTGGTCCACCTTAATGACGATATCTCGAAAAGGCGTCCACCCATAGAACTAAGGCCCGCTCCCTTTTAAAATACTCATTAACATCTTTCATTTGATACCCATATCGTACAAACAAATTCTAGAGTCACCCCTGGTCCACCTTTATGGCGATATCTCCAAAAGGCGTCCACCTATAGAACTAAGGCCCAATCCCTTTTAAAATATTCATTAACACCTTTCATTTGATACCCATATCGTACAATCAACTTCTAGAGTCGCCCCTGGTCCACCTTTATGACGATATCTCGAAAAGGCGTCCACCCATAGAACTAAGGCCCACTCCCTTTTAAAATACTCATTAACATCTTTCATTTGATACCCATATCGTACAAACAAATTCTAGAGTCGCCCCTGGTCCACCTTTATGGCGATATCTCGAAAAGGCATTCACCTATAGAACTAAGGCCCATTCCCTTTTAAAATACTCATTAACACCTTTCATTTGGTACCCATATCGTACAAACAAATTCTAGAGTCGCCCGTGGTCCACCTTTATGGCGATATCTCGAAAAGGCGTTCACCTATAGAACTAAGGCCCATTCCCTTTTAAAATACTCATTAACACCTTTCATTTGGTACCCATATCGTACAAACAAATTCTAGAGTCGCCCGTGGTCCACCTTTATGACGATATCTCGAAAAGGCGTCCACCCATAGAACTAGGGCCCACTCCCCATTCAAAATACTCATTAACACCTTTCATTTGATACCCATATCGTACAAACAAATTCTAGAGTCGCCCCTGGTCCACCCTTATGACGATATCTCGAAAAGGCGTTCACCTATAGAACTAAGGCCCATTCCCATTTAAAATACTCATTAACACCTTTCATTTGGTACCCATATCGTACAAACAAATTCTAGAGTCGCCCGTGGTCCACCTTTATGACGATATCTCGAAAAGGCGTCCACCCATAGAACTAGGGCCCACTCCCCATTCAAAATACTCATTAACACCTTTCATTTGATACCCATATCGTACAAACAAATTCTAGAGTCGCCCCTGGTCCACCTTTATGACGATATCTCGAAAAGGCGTCCACCTATAGAACTAAGGCCCGCTCCCTTTTAAAATACTCATTAACATCTTTCATTTGGTACCCATATTGTACAAACAAATTCTAGAGTCACCCCTGGTCCACCTTTATGGCGATATCTCGAAAAGGCGTCCACCCATAGAACTAAGGCCCGCTCCGTTTTGAAATACTCATTAACATCTTTCATTTGGTACCCATATCGTACAAACAAATTCTAGAGTGACCCCTGGTCCACCTTTATGGCGATATCTCGAAAAGGCGTCCACCTATAGAACTAAGGCCCACTCCCTTTTAAAATACTCATTAACATCTTTCATTTGATACCCATTTCGTACAAACAAATTCTAGAGTCACCCCTGGTCCACCTTTATGGCGATCAGGCATGCTTAACCAACGAAACGATATCATTTCGTTACGATAATCAACGTTAATAAACGAAACGAAGTCATTTCGTTTCGTTTATTAACGTTAAGATCGTCAAATTAACGAAATGATTTCGTTTCGTTTTCTGCCATATCAAAACGAAATCAAATCGTTTATGTTGATTATTAATTTCAAACTATGCTGGCAAAGCTGATTGATGGCGGAGTCATTAAAGGTGAAAGCATTATCCAAGCTGATTGCAACTTTTCTCATGAATTTTGACAGTACGAACATTTCTCAGAGTATTTTTGACACTACCACCAACGAATTACACAAACAAATTACATAGAGTTTGTGTGTGTATGTGCGCTCGTTGTTGCCACCTTACGGCTTCACCATGGCTATAGCATTGCCAGCACAATTCAAACATAAAGTATCACGTTTTCGTTAACGTTTTTAACGTTAACGAAAGCTTTTCGTTTCGGTTAAAAACGAGATACAATTTATCTTGATAATTTCTTTATCGATAATATTTCGAAGTGTTTCAACGGAAACGGTGGAAATTTTTTGATAAACGATTAGCTTAACGTTAAGGTGCATCCCTGATGGCGATATCTCGAAAAGGCGTCCACCTATAGAACTAAGGCCCACTCCCTTTTAAAATACTCATTAACATCTTTCATTTGATACCCATATCGTACAAACAAATTCTAGAGTCGCTCCTGGTCCACCTTTATGGCGATATCTCGAAAAGGCGTTCACCTATAGAACTAAGGCCCACTCCCTTTTAAAATACTCATTAACACCTTTCATTTGGCACCCATATCGCACAAACAAATTCTAGAGTCGCCCCTGGTCCACCTTTATAACGATATCTAGAAAAGGCGTCCACCCATAGAACTAAGGCCCACTCCCTTTTAAAATACTCATTAACATTTTCATCTGATACCCATATCGTACAAACAAATTCTAGAGTCGCCCCTGGTCCACCTTTATGACGATATCTCGAAAAGGCGTCCACCTATAGAACTAAGGCCCACTCCCTTTTAAAATACTCATTAACATCTTTCATTTGATACCCATTTCGTACAAACAAATTCTAGAGTCACCCCTGGTCCACCTTTATGGCGATATCTCGAAAAGGCGTCCACCTATAGAACAAAGGCCCACTCCCTTTTAAAATACTCATTAACACCTTTCATTTGGCACCCATACCGCACAAACAAATTCTAGAGTCGCCCCTGGTCCACCTTTATGACGATATCTAGAAAAGGCGTCCACCCATAGAACTAAGGCCCACTCCCTTTTAAAATACTCATTAACATCTTTCATCTGATACCCATATCGTACAAACAAATTCTAGAGTCGCCCCTGGTCCACCTTTATGACGATATCTCGAAAAGGCGTCCACCTATAGAACTAACGCCCACTCCCTTTTAAAATACTCATTAACATCTTTCATTTGATACCCATATCGTACAAACAAATTCTAGAGTCACCCCTGGTCCACCTTTATGGCGATATCTCGAAAAGGCGTCCACCTATAGAACTAAGGCCCACTCCCTTTTAAAATACTCATTAACACCTTTCATTTGGCACCCATACCGCACAAACAAATTCTAGAGTCGCCCCTGGTCCACCTTTATGACGATATCTAGAAAAGGCGTCCACCCATAGAACTAAGGTCCACTCCCTTTTAAAATACTCATTAACATCTTTCATCTGATACCCATATCGTACAAACAAATTCTAGAGTCGCCCCTGGTCCACCTTTATGACGATATCTCGAAAAGGCGTCCACCTATAGAACTAAGGCACACTCCCTTTTAAAATACTCATTAACACCTTTCATTTGGCACCCATATCGCACAAACAAATTCTAGAGTCGCCCCTGGTCCACCTTTATGACGATATCTCGAAAAGGCGTCCACCCATAGAACTAACGCCCACTCCCTTTTAAAATACTCATTAACATCTTTCATTTGATACCCATATCGTACAAACAAATTCTAGAGTCACCCCTGGTCCACCTTTATGGCGATATCTCGAAAAGGCGTCCACCTATAGAACTAAGGCACACTCCCTTTTAAAATACTCATTAACACGTTTCATTTGGTACCCATATCGTACAAACAAATTCTAGAGTCGCCCGTGGTCCACCTTTATGACGATATCTCGAAAAGGCGTCCACCTATAGAACTAGGGCCCACCCCCCTTTAAAATACTCATTAACACCTTTCATTTGATACCCATATCGTACAAACAAATTCTAGAGTCGCCCGTGGTCCACCTTTATGACGATATCTCGAAAAGGCGTCCACCTATAGAACTAGGGCCCAATCCCCTTTAAAATACTCATTAACACCTTTCATTTGATACCCATATCGTACAAACAAATTCTAGAGTCGCCCCTGGTCCACCTTTATGACGATATCTCGAAAAGGCGTCCACCTATAGAACTAGGGCCCACTCCCCTTTAAAATGCTCATTAGCACTTTTCATTTGATACCCATATCGTACAAACAAATTCTAGAGTCGCCCCTGGTCCACCTTTATGACGATATCTCGAAAAGGCGTCCACCTATAGAACTAAGGCCCACTCCCTTTTAAAATACTCATTAACACCTTTCATTTGGTACCCATATCGTACAAACAAATTCTAGAGTCGCCCGTGGTCCACCTTTATGACGATATCTCGAAAAGGCGTCCATCTATAGGACTAGGGCCCACTCCCCTTTAAAATACTCATTAACACCTTTCATTTGGTACCCATATCGTACAAACAAATTCTAGAGTCGCCCCTGGTCCACCTTTATGACGATATCTCGAAAAGGCGTCCACCTATAGAACTAAGGCCCACTCCCTTTTAAAATACTCATTAACACCTTTCATTTGGTACCCATATCGTACAAACAAATTCTAGAGTCGCCCGTGGTCCACCTTTATGACGATATCTCGAAAAGGCGTCCACCTATAGGACTAGGGCCCACTCCCCTTTAAAATACTCATTAACACCTTTCATTTGGTACCCATATCGTACAAACAAATTCTAGAGTCGCCCGTGGTCCACCTTTATGGCGATATCTCGAAAAGGCGTCCACCTATTAGAACTAAGGCCCACTCCCTTTTAAAATACTCATTAACATCTTTCATTTGATACCCATATCGTACAAACAAATTCTAGAGTCGCCCCTGGTCCACCTTAATGACGATATCTCGAAAAGGCGTCCACCCATAGAACTAAGGCCCGCTCCCTTTTAAAATACTCATTAACATCTTTCATTTGATACCCATATCGTACAAACAAATTCTAGAGTCACCCCTGGTCCACCTTTATGGCGATATCTCCAAAAGGCGTCCACCTATAGAACTAAGGCCCAATCCCTTTTAAAATATTCATTAACACCTTTCATTTGATACCCATATCGTACAATCAACTTCTAGATTCGCCCCTGGTCCACCTTTATGACGATATCTCGAAAAGGCGTCCACCCATAGAACTAAGGCCCACTCCCTTTTAAAATACTCATTAACATCTTTCATTTGATACCCATATCGTACAAACAAATTCTAGAGTCGCCCCTGGTCCACCTTTATGGCGATATCTCGAAAAGGCATTCACCTATAGAACTAAGGCCCATTCCCTTTTAAAATACTCATTAACACCTTTCATTTGGTACCCATATCGTACAAACAAATTCTAGAGTCGCCCGTGGTCCACCTTTATGGCGATATCTCGAAAAGGCGTTCACCTATAGAACTAAGGCCCATTCCCTTTTAAAATACTCATTAACACCTTTCATTTGGTACCCATATCGTACAAACAAATTCTAGAGTCGCCCGTGGTCCACCTTTATGACGATATCTCGAAAAGGCGTCCACCCATAGAACTAGGGCCCACTCCCCATTCAAAATACTCATTAACACCTTTCATTTGATACCCATATCGTACAAACAAATTCTAGAGTCGCCCCTGGTCCACCTTTATGACGATATCTCGAAAAGGCGTTCACCTATAGAACTAAGGCCCATTCCCATTTAAAATACTCATTAACACCTTTCATTTGGTACCCATATCGTACAAACAAATTCTAGAGTCGCCGGTGGTCCACCTTTATGACGATATCTCGAAAAGGCGTCCACCCATAGAACTAGGGCCCACTCCCCATTCAAAATACTCATTAACACCTTTCATTTGATACCCATATCGTCAAACAAATTCTAGAGTCGCCCCTGGTCCACCTTTATGACGATATCTCGAAAAGGCGTCCACCTATAGAACTAAGGCCCGCTCCCTTTTAAAATACTCATTAACATCTTTCATTTGGTACCCATATTGTACAAACAAATTCTTTATGGCGATATCTCGAAAAGGCGTCCACCCATAGAACTAAGGCCCGCTCCGTTTTGAAATACTCATTAACATCTTTCATTTGGTACCCATATCGTACAAACAAATTCTAGAGTCACCCCTGGTCCACCTTTATGGCGATATCTCGAAAAGGCGTCCACCTATAGAACTAAGGCCCACTCCCTTTTAAAATACTCATTAACATCTTTCATTTGATACCCATATCGTACAAACAAATTCTAGAGTGACCCCTGGTCCACCTTTATGGCGATATCTCGAAAAGGCGTCCACCTATAGAACTAAGGCCCACTCCCTTTTAAAATACTCATTAACATCTTTCATTTGATACCCATTTCGTACAAACAAATTCTAGAGTCACCCCTGGTCCACCTTTATGGCGATATCTCGAAAAGGCGTCCACCTATAGAACTAAGGCCCACTCCCTTTTAAAATACTCATTAACATCTTTCATTTGATACCCATATCGTACAAACAAATTCTAGAGTCGCTCCTGGTCCACCTTTATGGCGATATCTCGAAAAGGCGTTCACCTATAGAACTAAGGCCCACTCCCTTTTAAAATACTCATTAACACCTTTCATTTGGCACCCATATCGCACAAACAAATTCTAGAGTCACCCCTGGTCCACCTTTATAACGATATCTAGAAAAGGCGTCCACCCATAGAACTAAGGCCCACTCCCTTTTAAAATACTCATTAACATTTTCATCTGATACCCATATCGTACAAACAAATTCTAGAGTCGCCCCTGGTCCACCTTTATGACGATATCTCGAAAAGGCGTCCACCTATAGAACTAAGGCCCACTCCCTTTTAAAATACTCATTAACATCTTTCATTTGATACCCATTTCGTACAAACAAATTCTAGAGTCACCCCTGGTCCACCTTTATGGCGATATCTCGAAAAGGCGTCCACCTATAGAACAAAGGCCCACTCCCTTTTAAAATACTCATTAACACCTTTCATTTGGCACCCATACCGCACAAACAAATTCTAGAGTCGCCCCTGGTCCACCTTTATGACGATATCTAGAAAAGGCGTCCACCCATAGAACTAAGGCCCACTCCCTTTTAAAATACTCATTAACATCTTTCATCTGATACCCATATCGTACAAACAAATTCTAGAGTCGCCCCTGGTCCACCTTTATGACGATATCTCGAAAAGGCGTCCACCTATAGAACTAACGCCCACTCCCTTTTAAAATACTCATTAACATCTTTCATTTGATACCCATATCGTACAAACAAATTCTAGAGTCACCCCTGGTCCACCTTTATGGCGATATCTCGAAAAGGCGTCCACCTATAGAACTAAGGCCCACTCCCTTTTAAAATACTCATTAACACCTTTCATTTGGCACCCATACCGCACAAACAAATTCTAGAGTCGCCCCTGGTCCACCTTTATGACGATATCTAGAAAAGGCGTCCACCCATAGAACTAAGGCCCACTCCCTTTTAAAATACTCATTAACATCTTTCATCTGATACCCATATCGTACAAACAAATTCTAGAGTCGCCCCTGGTCCACCTTTATGACGATATCTCGAAAAGGCGTCCACCTATAGAACTAAGGCACACTCCCTTTTAAAATACTCATTAACACCTTTCATTTGGCACCCATATCGCACAAACAAATTCTAGAGTCGCCCCTGGTCCACCTTTATGACGATATCTCGAAAAGGCGTCCACCCATAGAACTAACGCCCACTCCCTTTTAAAATACTCATTAACATCTTTCATTTGATACCCATATCGTACAAACAAATTCTAGAGTCACCCCTGGTCCACCTTTATGGCGATATCTCGAAAAGGCGTCCACCTATAGAACTAAGGCACACTCCCTTTTAAAATACTCATTAACACGTTTCATTTGGTACCCATATAGTACAAACAAATTCTAGAGTCGCCCGTGGTCCACCTTTATGACGATATCTCGAAAAGGCGTCCACCTATAGAACTAGGGCCCACCCCCCTTTAAAATACTCATTAACATCTTTCATTTGATACCCATATCGTACAAACAAATTCTAGAGTCGCCCGTGGTCCACCTTTATGACGATATCTCGAAAAGGCGTCCACCTATAGAACTAGGGCCCAATCCCCTTTAAAATACTCATTAACACCTTTCATTTGATACCCATATCGTACAAACAAATTCTAGAGTCGCCCCTGGTCCACCTTTATGACGATATCTCGAAAAGGCGTCCACCTATAGAACTAGGGCCCACTCCCCTTTAAAATGCTCATTAGCACTTTTCATTTGATACCCATATCGTACAAACAAATTCTAGAGTCGCCCCTGGTCCACCTTTATGACGATATCTCGAAAAGGCGTCCACCTATAGAACTAAGGCCCACTCCCTTTTAAAATACTCATTAACACCTTTCATTTGGTACCCATATCGTACAAACAAATTCTAGAGTCGCCCGTGGTCCACCTTTATGACGATATCTCGAAAAGGCGTCCATCTATAGGACTAGGGCCCACTCCCCTTTAAAATACTCATTAACACCTTTCATTTGGTACCCATATCGTACAAACAAATTCTAGAGTCGCCCCTGGTCCACCTTTATGACGATATCTCGAAAAGGCGTCCACCTATAGAACTAAGGCCCACTCCCTTTTAAAATACTCATTAACACCTTTCATTTGGTACCCATATCGTACAAACAAATTCTAGAGTCGCCCGTGGTCCACCTTTATGACGATATCTCGAAAAGGCGTCCATCTATAGGACTAGGGCCCACTCCCCTTTAAAATACTCATTAACACCTTTCATTTGGTACCCATATCGTACAAACAAATTCTAGAGTCGCCCGTGGTCCACCTTTATGACGATATCTCGAAAAGGCGTCCACCTATAGGACTAGGGCCCACTCCCCTTTAAAATACTCATTAAGACCTTTCATTTGATACCCATATCGTACAAACAAATTCTAGAGTCGCCCCTGGTCCACCTTTATGACGATATCTCGAAAAGGCGTCCACCTATAGAACTAGGGCCCACTCCCCTTTAAAATACTCATTAACACTTTTCATTTGATACCCATATCGTACAAACAAATTCTAGAGTCGCCCCTGGTCCACCTTTATGACGATATCTCGAAAAGGCGTCCACCTATAAAACTAACGCCCACTCCCTTTTAAAATACTCATTAACATCTTTCATTTGATACCCATATCGTACAAACAAATTCTAGAGTCACCCCTGGTCCACCTTTATGGCGATATCTCGAAAAGGCGTCCACCTATAGAACTAAGGCACACTCCCTTTTAAAATACTCATTAACACGTTTCATTTGGTACCCATATCGTACAAACAAATTCTAGAGTCGCCCGTTGTCCACCTTTATGACGATATCTCGAAAAGGCGTCCACCTATAGAACTAGGGCCCACCCCCCTTTAAAATACTCATTAACACCTTTCATTTGATACCCATATCGTACCATCAAATTCTAGAGTCGCCCGTGGTCCACCTTTATGACGATATCTCGAAAAGGCGTCCACCTATAGAACTAGGGCCCAATCCCCTTTAAAATACTCATTAACACCTTTCATTTGATACCCATATCGTACAAACAAATTCTAGAGTCGCCCCTGGTCCACCTTTATGACGATATCTCGAAAAGGCGTCCACCTATAGAACTAGGGCCCACTCCCCTTTAAAATACTCATTAACACTTTTCATTTGATACCCATATCGTACAAACAAATTCTAGAGTCGCCCCTGGTCCACCTTTATGACGATATCTCGAAAAGGCGTCCACCTATAGAACTAAGGCCCACTCCCTTTTAAAATACTCATTAACACCTTTCATTTGGTACCCATATCGTACAAACAAATTCTAGAGTCGCCCCTGGTCCACCTTTATGACGATATCTCGAAAAGGCGTCCACCTATAGAACTAAGGCCCACTCCCTTTTAAAATACTCATTAACACCTTTCATTTGGTACCCATATCGTACAAACAAATTCGAGAGTCGCCCCTGGTCCACCTTTATGACGATATCTCGAAAAGGCGTCCACCTATAGAACTAAGGCCCACTCCCTTTTAAAATACTCATTAACACCTTTCATTTGGTACCCATATCGTACAAACAAATTCTAGAGTCGCCCGTGGTCCACCTTTATGACGATATCTCGAAAAGGCGTCCACCTATAGAACTAAGGCCCACTCCCTTTTAAAATACTCATTAACACCTTTCATTTGATACCCATATCGTACAAACAAATTCTAGAGTCGCCCCTGGTCCACCTTTATGACGATATCTCGAAAAGGCGTCCACCTATAGAACTAAGGCACACTCCCTTTTAAAATACTCATTAACACCTTTCATTTGGCACCCATATCGCACAAACAAATTCTAGAGTCGCCCCTGGTCCACCTTTATGACGATATCTCGAAAAGGCGTCCACCCATAGAACTAACGCCCACTCCCTTTTAAAATACTCATTAACATCTTTCATTTGATACCCATATCGTACAAACAAATTCTAGAGTCGCCCCTGGTCCACCTTTATGACGATATCTCGAAAAGGCGTCCACCTATAGAACTAAGGCCCACTCCCTTTTAAAATACTCATTAACACCTTTCATTTGGTACCCATATCGTACAAACAAATTCGAGAGTCGCCCCTGGTCCACCTTTATGACGATATCTCGAAAAGGCGTCCACCTATAGAACTAAGGCCCACTCCCTTTTAAAATACTCATTAACACCTTTCATTTGGTACCCATATCGTACAAACAAATTCTAGAGTCGCCCCTGGTCCACCTTTATGACGATATCTCGAAAAGGCGTCCACCTATAGAACTAAGGCCCACTCCCTTTTAAAATACTCATTAACACTTTTCATTTGATACCCATATCGTACCATCAAATTCTAGAGTCGCCCGTGGTCCACCTTTATGACGATATCTCGAAAAGGCGTCCACCTATAGAACTAGGGCCCAATCCCCTTTAAAATACTCATTAACACCTTTCATTTGATACCCATATCGTACAGACAAATTCTAGAGTCGCCCCTGGTCCACCTTTATGACGATATCTCGAAAAGGCGTCCACCTATAGAACTAAGGCCCACTCCCTTTTAAAATACTCATTAACACCTTTCATTTGGTACCCATATCGTACAAACAAATTCTAGAGTCGCCCGTGGTCCACCTTTATGACGATATCTCGAAAAGGCGTCCACCTATAGGACTAGGGCCCACTCCCCTTTAAAATACTCATTAACACCTTTCATTTGGTACCCATATCGTACAAACAAATTCTAGAGTCGCCCCTGGTCCACCTTTATGACGATATCTCGAAAAGGCGTCCACCTATAGAACTAAGGCCCACTCCCTTTTAAAATACTCATTAACACCTTTCATTTGGTACCCATATCGTACAAACAAATTCTAGAGTCGCCCGTGGTCCACCTTTATGACGATATCTCGAAAAGGCGTCCACCTATAGGACTAGGGCCCACTCCCCTTTAAAATACTCATTAACACCTTTCATTTGATACCCATATCGTACAAACAAATTCTAGAGTCGCCCCTGGTCCACCTTTATGACGATATCTCGAAAAGGCGTCCACCTATAGAACTAGGGCCCACTCCCCTTTAAAATACTCATTAACACTTTTCATTTGATACCCATATCGTACAAACAAATTCTAGAGTCGCCCCTGGTCCACCTTTATGACGATATCTCGAAAAGGCGTCCACCTATAGAACTAAGGCCCACTCCCTTTTAAAATACTCATTAACACCTTTCATTTGGTACCCATATCGTACAAACAAATTCTAGAGTCGCCCGTGGTCCACCTTTATGACGATATCTCGAAAAGGCGTCCACCTATAGAACTAGGGCCCAATCCCTTTTAAAATACTCATTAACACCTTTCATTTGATACCCATATCGTACAAACAAATTCTAGAGTCGCCCCTGGTCCACCTTTATGACGATATCTCGAAAAGGCGTCCACCTATAGAACTAGGGCCCACTCCCCTTTAAAATACTCATTAACACTTTTCATTTGATACCCATATCGTACAAACAAATTCTAGAGTCGCCCCTGGTCCACCTTTATGACGATATCTCGAAAAGGCGTCCACCTATAAAACTAACGCCCACTCCCTTTTAAAATACTCATTAACATCTTTCATTTGATACCCATATCGTACAAACAAATTCTAGAGTCACCCCTGGTCCACCTTTATGGCGATATCTCGAAAAGGCGTCCACCTATAGAACTAAGGCACACTCCCTTTTAAAATACTCATTAACACGTTTCATTTGGTACCCATATCGTACAAACAAATTCTAGAGTCGCCCGTTGTCCACCTTTATGACGATATCTCGAAAAGGCGTCCACCTATAGAACTAGGGCCCACCCCCCTTTAAAATACTCATTAACACCTTTCATTTGATACCCATATCGTACCATCAAATTCTAGAGTCGCCCGTGGTCCACCTTTATGACGATATCTCGAAAAGGCGTCCACCTATAGAACTAGGGCCCAATCCCCTTTAAAATACTCATTAACACCTTTCATTTGATACCCATATCGTACAAACAAATTCTAGAGTCGCCCCTGGTCCACCTTTATGACGATATCTCGAAAAGGCGTCCACCTATAGAACTAGGGCCCACTCCCCTTTAAAATACTCATTAACACTTTTCATTTGATACCCATATCGTACAAACAAATTCTAGAGTCGCCCCTGGTCCACCTTTATGACGATATCTCGAAAAGGCGTCCACCTATAGAACTAAGGCCCACTCCCTTTTAAAATACTCATTAACACCTTTCATTTGGTACCCATATCGTACAAACAAATTCTAGAGTCGCCCCTGGTCCACCTTTATGACGATATCTCGAAAAGGCGTCCACCTATAGAACTAAGGCCCACTCCCTTT
This sequence comes from Eurosta solidaginis, assembly GCF_040869045.1. Taxonomy (NCBI): domain Eukaryota; kingdom Metazoa; phylum Arthropoda; class Insecta; order Diptera; family Tephritidae; genus Eurosta; species Eurosta solidaginis. Next base: position 40,713,169 of record NC_090321.1, on the reverse strand, counting down.
TAAAATACTCATTAACACCTTTCATTTGGTACCCATATCGTACAAACAAATTCGAGAGTCGCCCCTGGTCCACCTTTATGACGATATCTCGAAAAGGCGTCCACCTATAGAACTAAGGCCCACTCCCTTTTAAAATACTCATTAACACCTTTCATTTGGTACCCATATCGTACAAACAAATTCTAGAGTCGCCCGTGGTCCACCTTTATGACGATATCTCGAAAAGGCGTCCACCTATAGGACTAGGGCCCACTCCCCTTTAAAATACTCATTAACACCTTTCATTTGATACCCATATCGTACAAACAAATTCTAGAGTCGCCCCTGGTCCACCTTTATGACGATATCTCGAAAAGGCGTCCACCTATAGAACTAGGGCCCACTCCCCTTTAAAATACTCATTAACACTTTTCATTTGATACCCATATCGTACAAACAAATTCTAGAGTCGCCCCTGGTCCACCTTTATGGCGATATCTCGAAAAGGCGTCCACCTATAGAACTAAGGCCCACTCCCTTTTAAAATACTCATTAACACCTTTCATTTGGTACCCATATCGTACAAACAAATTCTAGAGTCGCCCCTGGTCCACCTTTATGACGATATCTCGAAAAGGCGTCCACCTATAGAACTAAGGCCCACTCCCTTTTAAAATACTCATTAACACCTTTCATTTGGTACCCATATCGTACAAACAAATTCGAGAGTCGCCCCTGGTCCACCTTTATGACGATATCTCGAAAAGGCGTCCACCTATAGAACTAAGGCCCACTCCCTTTTAAAATACTCATTAACACCTTTCATTTGGTACCCATATCGTACAAACAAATTCTAGAGTCGCCCCTGGTCCACCTTTATGACGATATCTCGAAAAGGCGTCCACCTATAGAACTAAGGCCCACTCCCTTTTAAAATACTCATTAACACTTTTCATTTGATACCCATATCGTACCATCAAATTCTAGAGTCGCCCGTGGTCCACCTTTATGACGATATCTCGAAAAGGCGTCCACCTATAGAACTAGGGCCCAATCCCCTTTAAAATACTCATTAACACCTTTCATTTGATACCCATATCGTACAGACAAATTCTAGAGTCGCCCCTGGTCCACCTTTATGACGATATCTCGAAAAGGCGTCCACCTATAGAACTAAGGCCCACTCCCTTTTAAAATACTCATTAATACCTTTCATTTGGTACCCATATCGTACAAACAAATTCTAGAGTCGCCCGTGGTCCACCTTTATGACGATATCTCGAAAAGGCGTCCACCTATAGGACTAGGGCCCACTCCCCTTTAAAATACTCATTAACACCTTTCATTTGGTACCCATATCGTACAAACAAATTCTAGAGTCGCCCCTGGTCCACCTTTATGACGATATCTCGAAAAGGCGTCCACCTATAGAACTAAGGCCCACTCCCTTTTAAAATACTCATTAACACCTTTCATTTGGTACCCATATCGTACAAACAAATTCTAGAGTCGCCCGTGGTCCACCTTTATGACGATATCTCGAAAAGGCGTCCACCTATAGGACTAGGGCCCACTCCCCTTTAAAATACTCATTAACACCTTTCATTTGATACCCATATCGTACAAACAAATTCTAGAGTCGCCCCTGGTCCACCTTTATGACGATATCTCGAAAAGGCGTCCACCTATAGAACTAGGGCCCACTCCCCTTTAAAATACTCATTAACACTTTTCATTTGATACCCATATCGTACAAACAAATTCTAGAGTCGCCCCTGGTCCACCTTTATGACGATATCTCGAAAAGGCGTCCACCTATAGAACTAAGGCCCACTCCCTTTTAAAATACTCATTAACACCTTTCATTTGGTACCCATATCGTACAAACAAATTCTAGAGTCGCCCGTGGTCCACCTTTATGACGATATCTCGAAAAGGCGTCCACCTATAGAACTAGGGCCCAATCCCTTTTAAAATACTCATTAACACTTTTCATTTGATACCCATATCGTACCATCAAATTCTAGAGTCGCCCGTGGTCCACCTTTATGACGATATCTCGAAAAGGCGTCCACCTATAGAACTAGGGCCCAATCCCCTTTAAAATACTCATTAACACCTTTCATTTGATACCCATATCGTACAAACAAATTCTAGAGTCGCCCCTGGTCCACCTTTATGACGATATCTCGAAAAGGCGTCCACCTATAGAACTAAGGCCCACTCCCTTTTAAAATACTCATTAACACCTTTCATTTGGTACCCATATCGTACAAACAAATTCTAGAGTCGCCCCTGGTCCACCTTTATGACGATATCTCGAAAAGGCGTCCACCTATAGAACTAGGGCCCACTCCCCTTTAAAATGCTCATTAGCACTTTTCATTTGATACCCATATCGTACAAACAAATTCTAGAGTCACCCCTGGTCCACCTTTATGGCGATATCTCGAAAAGGCGTCCACCTATAGAACAAAGGCCCACTCCCTTTTAAAATACTCATTAACACCTTTCATTTGGCACCCATACCGCACAAACAAATTCTAGAGTCGCCCCTGGTCCACCTTTATGACGATATCTAGAAAAGGCGTCCACCCATAGAACTAAGGCCCACTCCCTTTTAAAATACTCATTAACATCTTTCATTTGATACCCATATCGTACAAACAAATTCTAGAGTCACCCCTGCTCCACCTTTATGGCGATATCTCCAAAAGGCGTCCACCCATAGAACTAAGGCCCGCTCCGTTTTAAAATACCCATTAACATCTTTTGTTTGATACCCATATCGTACAAATAAATTCTAGAGTCATGCCTGGTCTGCCTTTATGACGATATCTCGAAAAGGCGTCCACCTATAGAACTAGGGCCCAATCCCCTTTAAAATACTCATTAACATCTTTCATTTGATACCCATATCGTACAAACAAATTCTAGAGTCGCCCCTGGTCCACCTTTATGACGATATCTCGAAAAGGCGTCCACCTATAGAACTAAGGCCCACTCCCTTTTAAAATACTCATTTACACCTTTCATTTGGTACCTATATCGTACAAACAAATTCTAGAGTCGCCCGTGGTCCACCTTTATGACGATATCTCGAAAAGGCGTCCACCTATAGGACTAGGGCCCACTCCCCTTTAAAATACTCATTAACACCTTTCATTTGGTACCCATATCGTACAAACAAATTCTAGAGTCGCCCGTGGTCCACCTTTATGACGATATCTCGAAAAGGCGTCCACCTATAGGACTAGGGCCCACTCCCCTTTAAAATACTCATTAACACCTTTCATTTGGTACCCATATCGTACAAACAAATTCTAGAGTCGCCCGTGGTCCACCTTTATGACGATATCTCGAAAAGGCGTCCACCTATAGAACTAGGGCCCGCGCCCTTTTAAAATACTCATTAACATCTTTCATTTGATACCCATATCGTACAAACAAATTCTAGAGTCGCCCCTGGTCCACCTTTATGACGATATCTCGAAAAGGCGTCCACCTATAGAACGAAGGCCCACTCCCTTTTAAAATACTCATTTACACCTTTCATTTGGTACCTATATCGTACAAACAAATTCTAGAGTCGCCCGTGGTCCACCTTTATGACGATATCTCGAAAAGGCGTCCACCTATAGGACTAGGGCCCACTCCCCTTTAAAATACTCATTAACACCTTTCATTTGGTACCCATATCGTACAAACAAATTCTAGAGTCGCCCGTGGTCCACCTTTATGGCGATATCTCGAAAAGGCGTCCACCTATTAGAACTAAGGCCCACTCCCTTTTAAAATACTCATTAACATCTTTCATTTGATACCCATATCGTACAAACAAATTCTAGAGTCGCCCCTGGTCCACCTTAATGACGATATCTCGAAAAGGCGTCCACCCATAGAACTAAGGCCCGCTCCCTTTTAAAATACTCATTAACATCTTTCATTTGATACCCATATCGTACAAACAAATTCTAGAGTCACCCCTGGTCCACCTTTATGGCGATATCTCCAAAAGGCGTCCACCTATAGAACTAAGGCCCAATCCCTTTTAAAATATTCATTAACACCTTTCATTTGATACCCATATCGTACAATCAACTTCTAGAGTCGCCCCTGGTCCACCTTTATGACGATATCTCGAAAAGGCGTCCACCCATAGAACTAAGGCCCACTCCCTTTTAAAATACTCATTAACATCTTTCATTTGATACCCATATCGTACAAACAAATTCTAGAGTCGCCCCTGGTCCACCTTTATGGCGATATCTCGAAAAGGCATTCACCTATAGAACTAAGGCCCATTCCCTTTTAAAATACTCATTAACACCTTTCATTTGGTACCCATATCGTACAAACAAATTCTAGAGTCGCCCGTGGTACACCTTTATGGCGATATCTCGAAAAGGCGTTCACCTATAGAACTAAGGCCCATTCCCTTTTAAAATACTCATTAACACCTTTCATTTGGTACCCATATCGTACAAACAAATTCTAGAGTCGCCCGTGGTCCACCTTTATGACGATATCTCGAAAAGGCGTCCACCCATAGAACTAGGGCCCACTCCCCATTCAAAATACTCATTAACACCTTTCATTTGATACCCATATCGTACAAACAAATTCTAGAGTCGCCCCTGGTCCACCTTTATGGCGATATCTCGAAAAGGCATTCACCTATAGAACTAAGGCCCATTCCCTTTTAAAATACTCATTAACACCTTTCATTTGGTACCCATATCGTACAAACAAATTCTAGAGTCGCCCCTGGTCCACCTTTATGGCGATATCTCGAAAAGGCATTCACCTATAGAACTAAGGCCCATTCCCTTTTAAAATACTCATTAACACCTTTCATTTGGTACCCATATCGTACAAACAAATTCTAGAGTCGCCCCTGGTCCACCTTTATGGCGATATCTCTAAAAGGCATTCACCTATAGAACTAAGGCCCATTCCCTTTTAAAATACTCATTAACACCTTTCATTTGATACCCATATCGTACAAACAAATTCTAGAGTCGCCCCTGGTCCACCTTTATGGCGATATCTCGAAAAGGCATTCACCTATAGAACTAAGGCCCATTCCCTTTTAAAATACTCATTAACACCTTTCATTTGGTACCCATATCGTACAAACAAATTCTAGAGTCGCCCGTGGTCCACCTTTATGACGATATCTCGAAAAGGCGTCCACCCATAGAACTAAGGCCCACTCCCTTTTAAAATACTCATTAACATCTTTCATTTGATACCCATATCGTACAAACAAATTCTAGAGTCGCCCCTGGTCCACCTTTATGGCGATATCTCGAAAAGGCATTCACCTATAGAACTAAGGCCCATTCCCTTTTAAAATACTCATTAACACCTTTCATTTGGTACCCATATCGTACAAACAAATTCTAGAGTCGCCCGTGGTCCACCTTTATGGCGATATCTCGAAAAGGCGTTCACCTATAGAACTAAGGCCCATTCCCTTTTAAAATACTCATTAACACCTTTCATTTGGTACCCATATCGTACAAACAAATTCTAGAGTCGCCCCTGGTCCACCTTTATGACGATATCTCGAAAAGGCGTTCACCTATAGAACTAAGGCCCATTCCCATTTAAAATACTCATTAACACCTTTCATTTGGTACCCATATCGTACAAACAAATTTTAGAGTCGCCCGTGGTCCACCTTTATGACGATATCTCGAAAAGGCGTCCACCCATAGAACTAGGGCCCACTCCCCATTCAAAATACTCATTAACACCTTTCATTTGATACCCATATCGTACAAACAAATTCTAGAGTCGCCCCTGGTCCACCTTTATGACGATATCTCGAAAAGGCGTCCACCTATAGAACTAAGGCCCGCTCCCTTTTAAAATACTCATTAACATCTTTCATTTGGTACCCATATTGTACAAACAAATTCTAGAGTCACCCCTGGTCCACCTTTATGGCGATATCTCGAAAAGGCGTCCACCCATAGAACTAAGGCCCGCTCCCTTTTGAAATACTCATTAACATCTTTCATTTGGTACCCATATCGTACAAACAAATTCTAGAGTCACCCCTGGTCCACCTTTATGGCGATATCTCGAAAAGGCGTCCACCTATAGAACTAAGGCCCACTCCCTTTTAAAATACTCATTAACATCTTTCATTTGATACCCATATCGTACAAACAAATTCTAGAGTGACCCCTGGTCCACCTTTATGGCGATATCTCGAAAAGGCGTCCACCTATAGAACTAAGGCCCACTCCCTTTTAAAATACTCATTAACATCTTTCATTTGATACCCATTTCGTACAAACAAATTCTAGAGTCACCCCTGGTCCACCTTTATGGCGATATCTCGAAAAGGCGTCCACCTATAGAACTAAGGCCCACTCCCTTTTAAAATACTCATTAACATCTTTCATTTGATACCCATATCGTACAAACAAATTCTAGAGTCGCTCCTGGTCCACCTTTATGGCGATATCTCGAAAAGGCGTTCACCTATAGAACTAAGGCCCACTCCCTTTTAAAATACTCATTAACACCTTTCATTTGGCACCCATATCGCACAAACAAATTCTAGAGTCGCCCCTGGTCCACCTTTATAACGATATCTAGAAAAGGCGTCCACCCATAGAACTAAGGCCCACTCCCTTTTAAAATACTCATTAACATTTTCATCTGATACCCATATCGTACAAACAAATTCTAGAGTCGCCCCTGGTCCACCTTTATGACGATATCTCGAAAAGGCGTCCACCTATAGAACTAAGGCCCACTCCCTTTTAAAATACTCATTAACATCTTTCATTTGATACCCATTTCGTACAAACAAATTCTAGAGTCACCCCTGGTCCACCTTTATGGCGATATCTCGAAAAGGCGTCCACCTATAGAACAAAGGCCCACTCCCTTTTAAAATACTCATTAACACCTTTCATTTGGCACCCATACCGCACAAACAAATTCTAGAGTCGCCCCTGGTCCACCTTTATGACGATATCTAGAAAAGGCGTCCACCCATAGAACTAAGGCCCACTCCCTTTTAAAATACTCATTAACATCTTTCATCTGATACCCATATCGTACAAACAAATTCTAGAGTCGCCCCTGGTCCACCTTTATGACGATATCTCGAAAAGGCGTCCACCTATAGAACTAACGCCCACTCCCTTTTAAAATACTCATTAACATCTTTCATTTGATACCCATATCGTACAAACAAATTCTAGAGTCACCCCTGGTCCACCTTTATGGCGATATCTCGAAAAGGCGTCCACCTATAGAACTAATGCCCACTCCCTTTTAAAATACTCATTAACACCTTTCATTTGGCACCCATACCGCACAAACAAATTCTAGAGTCGCCCCTGGTCCACCTTTATGACGATATCTAGAAAAGGCGTCCACCCATAGAACTAAGGCCCACTCCCTTTTAAAATACTCATTAACATCTTTCATCTGATACCCATATCGTACAAACAAATTCTAGAGTCGCCCCTGGTCCACCTTTATGACGATATCTCGAAAAGGCGTCCACCTATAGAACTAAGGCACACTCCATTTTAAAATACTCATTAACACCTTTCATTTGGCACCCATATCGCACAAACAAATTCTAGAGTCGCCCCTGGTCCACCTTTATGACGATATCTCGAAAAGGCGTCCACCCATAGAACTAACGCCCACTCCCTTTTAAAATACTCATTAACATCTTTCATTTGATACCCATATCGTACAAACAAATTCTAGAGTCACCCCTGGTCCACCTTTATGGCGATATCTCGAAAAGGCGTCCACCTATAGAACTAAGGCATACTCCCTTTTAAAATACTCATTAACACGTTTCATTTGGTACCCATATCGTACAAACAAATTCTAGAGTCGCCCGTGGTCCACCTTTATGACGATATCTCGAAAAGGCGTCCACCTATAGAACTAGGGCCCACCCCCCTTTAAAATACTCATTAACACCTTTCATTTGATACCCATATCGTACAAACAAATTCTAGAGTCGCCCGTGGTCCACCTTTATGACGATATCTCGAAAAGGCGTCCACCTATAGAACTAGGCCCCAATCCCCTTTAAAATACTCATTAACACCTTTCATTTGATATCCATATCGTACAAACAAATTGTAGAGTCGCCCCTGGTCCACCTTTATGACGATATCTCGAAAAGGCGTCCACCTATAGAACTAGGGCCCACTCCCCTTTAAAATGCTCATTAGCACTTTTCATTTGATACCCATATCGTACAAACAAATTCTAGAGTCGCCCCTGGTCCACCTTTATGACGATATCTCGAAAAGGCGTCCACCTATAGAACTAAGGCCCACTCCCTTTTAAAATACTCATTAACACCTTTCATTTGGTACCCATATCGTACAAACAAATTCTAGAGTCGCCCGTGGTCCACCTTTATGACGATATCTCGAAAAGGCGTCCATCTATAGGACTAGGGCCCACTCCCCTTTAAAATACTCATTAACACCTTTCATTTGGTACCCATATCGTACAAACAAATTCTAGAGTCGCCCCTGGTCCACCTTTATGACGATATCTCGAAAAGGCGTCCACCTATAGAACTAAGGCCCACTCCCTTTTAAAATACTCATTAACACCTTTCATTTGGTACCCATATCGTACAAACAAATTCTAGAGTCGCCCGTGGTCCACCTTTATGACGATATCTCGAAAAGGCGTCCACCTATAGGACTAGGGCCCACTCCCCTTTAAAATACTCATTAACACCTTTCATTTGATACCCATATCGTACAAACAAATTCTAGAGTCGCCCCTGGTCCACCTTTATGACGATATCTCGAAAAGGCGTACACCTATAGAACTAGGGCCCACTCCCCTTTAAAATACTCATTAACACTTTTCATTTGATACCCATATCGTACAAACAAATTCTAGAGTCGCCCCTGGTCCACCTTTATGACGATATCTCGAAAAGGCGTCCACCTATAGAACTAACGCCCACTCCCTTTTAAAATACTCATTAACATCTTTCATTCTATACCCATATCGTACAAACAAATTCTAGAGTCACCCCTGGTCCACCTTTATGGCGATATCTCGAAAAGGCGTCCACCTATAGAACTAAGGCACACTCCCTTTTAAAATACTCATTAACACGTTTCATTTGGTACCCATATCGTACAAACAAATTCTAGAGTCGCCCGTTGTCCACCTTTATGACGATATCTCGAAAAGGCGTCCACCTATAGAACTAGGGCCCACCCCCCTTTAAAATACTCATTAACACCTTTCATTTGATACCCATATCGTACCATCAAATTCTAGAGTCGCCCGTGGTCCACCTTTATGACGATATCTCGAAAAGGCGTCCACCTATAGAACTAGGGCCCAATCCCCTTTAAAATACTCATTAACACCTTTCATTTGATACCCATATCGTACAAACAAATTCTAGAGTCGCCCCTGGTCCACCTTTATGACGATATCTCGAAAAGGCGTCCACCTATAGAACTAGGGCCCACTCCCCTTTAAAATACTCATTAACACTTTTCATTTGATACCCATATCGTACAAACAAATTCTAGAGTCGCCCCTGGTCCACCTTTATGACGATATCTCGAAAAGGCGTCCACCTATAGAACTAAGGCCCACTCCCTTTTAAAATACTCATTAACACCTTTCATTTGGTACCCATATCGTACAAACAAATTCTAGAGTCGCCCCTGGTCCACCTTTATGACGATATCTCGAAAAGGCGTCCACCTATAGAACTAAGGCCCACTCCCTTTTAAAATACTCATTAACACCTTTCATTTGGTACCCATATCGTACAAACAAATTCTAGAGTCGCCCCTGGTCCACCTTTATGACGATATCTCGAAAAGGCGTCCACCTATAGAACTAAGGCCCACTCCCTTTTAAAATACTCATTAACACCTTTCATTTGGTACCCATATCGTACAAACAAATTCTAGAGTCGCCCGTGGTCCACCTTTATGACGATATCTAGAAAAGGCGTCCACCTATAGGACTAGGGCCCACTCCCCTTTAAAATACTCATTAACACCTTTCATTTGATACCCATATCGTACAAACAAATTCTAGAGTCGCCCCTGGTCCACCTTTATGACGATATCTCGAAAAGGCGTCCACCTATAGAACTAAGGCCCACTCCCTTTTAAAATACTCATTAACACTTTTCATTTGATACCCATATCGTACCATCAAATTCTAGAGTCGCCCGTGGTCCACCTTTATGACGATATCTCGAAAAGGCGTCCACCTATAGAACTAGGGCCCAATCCCCTTTAAAATACTCATTAACACCTTTCATTTGATACCCATATCGTACAAACAAATTCTAGAGTCGCCCCTGGTCCACCTTTATGACGATATCTCGAAAAGGCGTCCACCTATAGAACTAAGGCCCACTCCCTTTTAAAATACTCATTAACACCTTTCATTTGGTACCCATATCGTACAAACAAATTCTAGAGTCGCCCGTGGTCCACCTTTATGACGATATCTCGAAAAGGCGTCCACCTATAGGACTAGGGCCCACTCCCCTTTAAAATACTCATTAACACCTTTCATTTGGTACCCATATCGTACAAACAAATTCTAGAGTCGCCCCTGGTCCACCTTTATGACGATATCTCGAAAAGGCGTCCACCTATAGAACTAAGGCCCACTCCCTTTTAAAATACTCATTAACACCTTTCATTTGGTACCCATATCGTACAAACAAATTCTAGAGTCGCCCGTGGTCCACCTTTATGACGATATCTCGAAAAGGCGTCCACCTATAGGACTAGGGCCCACTCCCCTTTAAAATACTCATTAACACCTTTCATTTGATACCCATATCGTACAAACAAATTCTAGAGTCGCCCCTGGTCCACCTTTATGACGATATCTCGAAAAGGCGTCCACCTATAGAACTAGGGCCCACTCCCCTTTAAAATACTCATTAACACTTTTCATTTGATACCCATATCGTACAAACAAATTCTAGAGTCGCCCCTGGTCCACCTTTATGACGATATCTCGAAAAGGCGTCCACCTATAGAACTAAGGCCCACTCCCTTTTAAAATACTCATTAACACCTTTCATTTGGTACCCATATCGTACAAACAAATTCTAGAGTCGCCCGTGGTCCACCTTTATGACGATATCTCGAAAAGGCGTCCACCTATAGAACTAGGGCCCAATCCCCTTTAAAATACTCATTAACACCTTTCATTTGATACCCATATCGTACAAACAAATTCTAGAGTCGCCCCTGGTCCACCTTTATGACGATATCTCGAAAAGGCGTCCACCTATAGAACTAGGGCCCACTCCCCTTTAAAATACTCATTAACACTTTTCATTTGATACCCATATCGTACAAACAAATTCTAGAGTCGCCCGTGGTCCCCCTTTTTGGCGATATCTCGAAAAGGCCCACTCCCTTTTAAAATACTCATTAACATCTTTCATTTGATACCCATATCGTACAAACAAATTCTAGAGTCACCCCTGGTCCACCTTTATGGCGATATCTCGAAAAGGCGTCCACCTATAGAACTAAGGCCCACTCCCTTTTAAAATACTCATTAACACCTTTCATTTGGCACCCATATCGCACAAACAAATTCTAGAGTCGCCCCTGGTCCACCTTTATGACGATATCTAGAAAAGGCGTCCACCCATAGAACTAAGGCCCGCTCCCTTTTAAAATACTCATTAACATCTTTCATTTGATACCCATATCGTACAAACAAATTCTAGAGTCGCCCCTGGTCCACCTTTATGGCGATATCTCGAAAAGGCGTTCACCTATAGAAGTAAGGCCCATTCCCTTTTAAAATACTCATTAACACCTTTCATTTGGTACCCATATCGTACAAACAAATTCTAGAGTCGCCCGTGGTTCACCTTTATGGCGATATCTCGAAAAGGCGTTCACCTATAGAACTAAGTCCCATTCCCTTTTAAAATACTCATTAAAACCTTTCATTTGGTACCCATATCGTACAAACAAATTCTAGAGTCGCCCGTGGTCCACCTTTATGGCGATATCTCGAAAAGGCGTTCACCTATAGAACTAAGTCCCATTCCCTTTTAAAATACTCATTAAAACCTTTCATTTGGTACCCATATCGTACAAACAAATTCTAGAGTCGCCCGTGGTCCACCTTTATGGCGATATCTCGAAAAGGCGTTCACCTATAGAACTAAGTCCCATTCCCTTTTAAAATACTCATTAACATCTTTCATTTGATACCCATATCGTACAAACAAATTCTAGAGTCGCCCGTGGTCCACCTTTATGGCGATATCTCGAAAAGGCGTTCACCTATAGAACTAAGTCCCATTCCCTTTTAAAATACTCATTAAAACCTTTCATTTGGTACCCATATCGTACAAACAAATTCTAGAGTCGCCCGTGGTCCACCTTTATGGCGATATCTCGAAAAGGCGTTCACCTATAGAACTAAGTCCCATTCCCTTTTAAAATACTCATTAAAACCTTTCATTTGGTACCCATATCGCACAAACAAATTCTAGAGTCGCCCCTGGTCCACCTTTATGGCGCTATCTCGAAAAGGCGTCCACCCATAGAACTAAGGCCCGCTCCCATTTAAAATACTCATTAACATCTTTCATTTGATACCCATATCGTACAAACAAATTCTAGAGTCGCCCGTGGTCCACCTTTATGGCGATATCTCGAAAAGGCGTTCACCTATAGAACTAAGTCCCATCCCCTTTTAAAATACTCATTAAAACCTTTCATTTGGTACCCATATCGTACAAACAAATTCTAGAGTCGCCTGTGGTCCACCTTTATGGCGATATCTCGAAAAGGCGTCCACCTATAGAACTAAGTCCCATTCCCTTTTAAAATACTCATTAAAACCTTTCATTTGGTACCCATATCGCACAAACAAATTCTAGAGTCGCCCCTGGTCCACCTTTATGGCGCTATCTCGAAAAGGCGTCCACCCATAGAACTAAGGCCCGCTCCCATTTAAAATACTCATTAACATCTTTCATTTGATACCCATATCGTACAAACAAATTCTAGAGTCGCCCGTGGTCCACCTTTATGGCGATATCTCGAAAAGGCGTTCACCTATAGAACTAAGTCCCATTCCCTTTTAAAATACTCATTAAAACCTTTCATTTGGTACCCATATCGCACAAACAAATTCTAGAGTCGCCCGAGGTCCACCTTTATGGCGATATCTCGAAAAGGCGTCCACCCATAGAACTAAGGCCCGCTCCCTTTTAAAATACTCATTAACATCTTTCATTTGATACCCATATCGTACAAACAAATTCTAGAGTCACCCCTGGTCCACCTTTATGACGATATCTCGAAAAGGCGTCCACCTATAGAACTAAGGCCCGCTCCCTTTTAAAATACTCATTAACATCTTTCATTTGGCACCCATATCGCACAAACAAATTCTAGAGTCGCCCCTGGTCCACCTTTATGACGATATCTAGAAAAGGCGTCCACCCATAGAACTAAGGCCCGCTCCCTTTTAAAATACTCATTAACATCTTTCATTTGATACCCATATTGTACAAACAAATTCTAGAGTCGCCCGTGGTCCACCTTTATGACGATATCTCGAAAAGGCGTCCACCCATAGAACTAGGGCCCACTCCCCATTCAAAATACTCATTAACACCTTTCATTTGATACCCATATCGTACAAACAAATTCTAGAGTCGCCCCTGGTCCACCTTTATGACGATATCTCGAAAAGGCGTCCACCTATAGAACTAAGGCCCACTCCCTTTTAAAATACTCATTAACACCTTTCATTTGGCACCCATATCGCACAAACAAATTCTAGAGTCGCCCGTGGTCCACCTTTATGGCGATATCTCGAAAAGGCGTCCACCCATAGAACTAAGGCCCGCTCCCTTTTAAAATACTCATTAACATCTTTCATTTGATACCCATATCGTACAAACAAATTCTAGAGTCACCCCTGGTCCACCTTTATGACGATATCTCGAAAAGGCGTCCACCTATAGAACTAAGGCCCACTCCCTTTTAAAATACTCATTAACATCTTTCATTTGGCACCCATATCGCACAAACAAATTCTAGAGTCGCCCCTGGTCCACCTTTATGACGATATCTAGAAAAGGCGTCCACCCATAGAACTAAGGCCCGCTCCCTTTTAAAATACTCATTAACATCTTTCATTTGATACCCATATTGTACAAACAAATTCTAGAGTCGCCCGTGGTCCACCTTTATGACGGTATCTCGAAAAGGGGTCCACCTATAGAACTAAGGCCCACTCCCTTTTAAAATACTCATTAACACCTTTCATTTGGTACCCATATCGTACAAACAAATTCTAGAGTCGCCCGTGGTCCACCTTTATGACGATATCTCGAAAAGGCGTCCACCTATAGAACTAAGGCCCACTCCCTTTTAAAATACTCATTAACACCTTTCATTTGGTACCCATATCGTACAAACAAATTCTAGAGTCGCCCGTGGTCCACCTTTATGACGATATCTCGAAAAGGCGTCCACCCATAGAACTAGGGCCCACTCCCCATTCAAAATACTCATTAACACCTTTCATTTGATACCCATATCGTACAAACAAATTCTAGAGTCGCCCCTGGTCCACCTTTATGACGATATCTCGAAAAGGCGTCCACCTATAGAACTAAGGCCCGCTCCCTTTTAAAATACTCATTAACATCTTTCATTTGATACCCATATCGTACAAACAAATTCTAGAGTCGCCCCTGGTCCACCTTTATGACGATATCTCGAAAAGGCGTCCACCTATAGAACTAAGGCCCACTCCCTTTTAAAATACTCATTAACACCTTTCATTTGGCACCCATACCGCACAAACAAATTCTAGAGTCGCCCCTGGTCCACCTTTATGACGATATCTCGAAAAGGCGTCCACCTATAGGACTAGGGCCCACTCCCCTTTAAAATACTCATTAACACCTTTCATTTGGTACCCATATCGTACAAACAAATTCTAGAGTCACCCCTGGTCCACCTTTATGGCGATATCTCGAAAAGGCGTCCACCTATAGAACTAATGCCCACTCCCTTTTAAAATACTCATTAACACCTTTCATTTGGCACCCATACCGCACAAACAAATTCTAGAGTCGCCCCTGGTCCACCTTTATGACGATATCTAGAAAAGGCGTCCACCCATAGAACTAAGGCCCACTCCCTTTTAAAATACTCATTAACATCTTTCATCTGATACCCATATCGTACAAACAAATTCTAGAGTCGCCCCTGGTCCACCTTTATGACGATATCTCGAAAAGGCGTCCACCTATAGAACTAAGGCACACTCCATTTTAAAATACTCATTAACACCTTTCATTTGGCACCCATATCGCACAAACAAATTCTAGAGTCGCCCCTGGTCCACCTTTATGACGATATCTCGAAAAGGCGTCCACCCATAGAACTAACGCCCACTCCCTTTTAAAATACTCATTAACATCTTTCATTTGATACCCATATCGTACAAACAAATTCTAGAGTCACCCCTGGTCCACCTTTATGGCGATATCTCGAAAAGGCGTCCACCTATAGAACTAAGGCATACTCCCTTTTAAAATACTCATTAACACGTTTCATTTGGTACCCATATCGTACAAACAAATTCTAGAGTCGCCCGTGGTCCACCTTTATGACGATATCTCGAAAAGGCGTCCACCTATAGAACTAGGGCCCACCCCCCTTTAAAATACTCATTAACACCTTTCATTTGATACCCATATCGTACAAACAAATTCTAGAGTCGCCCGTGGTCCACCTTTATGACGATATCTCGAAAAGGCGTCCACCTATAGAACTAGGCCCCAATCCCCTTTAAAATACTCATTAACACCTTTCATTTGATATCCATATCGTACAAACAAATTCTAGAGTCGCCCCTGGTCCACCTTTATGACGATATCTCGAAAAGGCGTCCACCTATAGAACTAGGGCCCACTCCCCTTTAAAATGCTCATTAGCACTTTTCATTTGATACCCATATCGTACAAACAAATTCTAGAGTCGCCCCTGGTCCACCTTTATGACGATATCTCGAAAAGGCGTCCACCTATAGAACTAAGGCCCACTCCCTTTTAAAATACTCATTAACACCTTTCATTTGGTACCCATATCGTACAAACAAATTCTAGAGTCGCCCGTGGTCCACCTTTATGACGATATCTCGAAAAGGCGTCCATCTATAGGACTAGGGCCCACTCCCCTTTAAAATACTCATTAACACCTTTCATTTGGTACCCATATCGTACAAACAAATTCTAGAGTCGCCCCTGGTCCACCTTTATGACGATATCTCGAAAAGGCGTCCACCTATAGAACTAAGGCCCACTCCCTTTTAAAATACTCATTAACACCTTTCATTTGGTACCCATATCGTACAAACAAATTCTAGAGTCGCCCGTGGTCCACCTTTATGACGATATCTCGAAAAGGCGTCCACCTATAGGACTAGGGCCCACTCCCCTTTAAAATACTCATTAACACCTTTCATTTGATACCCATATCGTACAAACAAATTCTAGAGTCGCCCCTGGTCCACCTTTATGACGATATCTCGAAAAGGCGTACACCTATAGAACTAGGGCCCACTCCCCTTTAAAATACTCATTAACACTTTTCATTTGATACCCATATCGTACAAACAAATTCTAGAGTCGCCCCTGGTCCACCTTTATGACGATATCTCGAAAAGGCGTCCACCTATAGAACTAACGCCCACTCCCTTTTAAAATACTCATTAACATCTTTCATTCTATACCCATATCGTACAAACAAATTCTAGAGTCACCCCTGGTCCACCTTTATGGCGATATCTCGAAAAGGCGTCCACCTATAGAACTAAGGCACACTCCCTTTTAAAATACTCATTAACACGTTTCATTTGGTACCCATATCGTACAAACAAATTCTAGAGTCGCCCGTTGTCCACCTTTATGACGATATCTCGAAAAGGCGTCCACCTATAGAACTAGGGCCCACCCCCCTTTAAAATACTCATTAACACCTTTCATTTGATACCCATATCGTACCATCAAATTCTAGAGTCGCCCGTGGTCCACCTTTATGACGATATCTCGAAAAGGCGTCCACCTATAGAACTAGGGCCCAATCCCCTTTAAAATACTCATTAACACCTTTCATTTGATACCCATATCGTACAAACAAATTCTAGAGTCGCCCCTGGTCCACCTTTATGACGATATCTCGAAAAGGCGTCCACCTATAGAACTAGGGCCCACTCCCCTTTAAAATACTCATTAACACTTTTCATTTGATACCCATATCGTACAAACAAATTCTAGAGTCGCCCCTGGTCCACCTTTATGACGATATCTCGAAAAGGCGTCCACCTATAGAACTAAGGCCCACTCCCTTTTAAAATACTCATTAACACCTTTCATTTGGTACCCATATCGTACAAACAAATTCTAGAGTCGCCCCTGGTCCACCTTTATGACGATATCTCGAAAAGGCGTCCACCTATAGAACTAAGGCCCACTCCCTTTTAAAATACTCATTAACACCTTTCATTTGGTACCCATATCGTACAAACAAATTCTAGAGTCGCCCCTGGTCCACCTTTATGACGATATCTCGAAAAGGCGTCCACCTATAGAACTAAGGCCCACTCCCTTTTAAAATACTCATTAACACCTTTCATTTGGTACCCATATCGTACAAACAAATTCTAGAGTCGCCCGTGGTCCACCTTTATGACGATATCTAGAAAAGGCGTCCACCTATAGGACTAGGGCCCACTCCCCTTTAAAATACTCATTAACACCTTTCATTTGATACCCATATCGTACAAACAAATTCTAGAGTCGCCCCTGGTCCACCTTTATGACGATATCTCGAAAAGGCGTCCACCTATAGAACTAAGGCCCACTCCCTTTTAAAATACTCATTAACACTTTTCATTTGATACCCATATCGTACCATCAAATTCTAGAGTCGCCCGTGGTCCACCTTTATGACGATATCTCGAAAAGGCGTCCACCTATAGAACTAGGGCCCAATCCCCTTTAAAATACTCATTAACACCTTTCATTTGATACCCATATCGTACAAACAAATTCTAGAGTCGCCCCTGGTCCACCTTTATGACGATATCTCGAAAAGGCGTCCACCTATAGAACTAAGGCCCACTCCCTTTTAAAATACTCATTAACACCTTTCATTTGGTACCCATATCGTACAAACAAATTCTAGAGTCGCCCGTGGTCCACCTTTATGACGATATCTCGAAAAGGCGTCCACCTATAGGACTAGGGCCCACTCCCCTTTAAAATACTCATTAACACCTTTCATTTGGTACCCATATCGTACAAACAAATTCTAGAGTCGCCCCTGGTCCACCTTTATGACGATATCTCGAAAAGGCGTCCACCTATAGAACTAAGGCCCACTCCCTTTTAAAATACTCATTAACACCTTTCATTTGGTACCCATATCGTACAAACAAATTCTAGAGTCGCCCGTGGTCCACCTTTATGACGATATCTCGAAAAGGCGTCCACCTATAGGACTAGGGCCCACTCCCCTTTAAAATACTCATTAACACCTTTCATTTGATACCCATATCGTACAAACAAATTCTAGAGTCGCCCCTGGTCCACCTTTATGACGATATCTCGAAAAGGCGTCCACCTATAGAACTAGGGCCCACTCCCCTTTAAAATACTCATTAACACTTTTCATTTGATACCCATATCGTACAAACAAATTCTAGAGTCGCCCCTGGTCCACCTTTATGACGATATCTCGAAAAGGCGTCCACCTATAGAACTAAGGCCCACTCCCTTTTAAAATACTCATTAACACCTTTCATTTGGTACCCATATCGTACAAACAAATTCTAGAGTCGCCCGTGGTCCACCTTTATGACGATATCTCGAAAAGGCGTCCACCTATAGAACTAGGGCCCAATCCCCTTTAAAATACTCATTAACACCTTTCATTTGATACCCATATCGTACAAACAAATTCTAGAGTCGCCCCTGGTCCACCTTTATGACGATATCTCGAAAAGGCGTCCACCTATAGAACTAGGGCCCACTCCCCTTTAAAATACTCATTAACACTTTTCATTTGATACCCATATCGTACAAACAAATTCTAGAGTCGCCCGTGGTCCCCCTTTTTGGCGATATCTCGAAAAGGCCCACTCCCTTTTAAAATACTCATTAACATCTTTCATTTGATACCCATATCGTACAAACAAATTCTAGAGTCACCCCTGGTCCACCTTTATGGCGATATCTCGAAAAGGCGTCCACCTATAGAACTAAGGCCCACTCCCTTTTAAAATACTCATTAACACCTTTCATTTGGCACCCATATCGTACAAACAAATTCTAGAGTCGCCCGTGGTTCACCTTTATGGCGATATCTCGAAAAGGCGTTCACCTATAGAACTAAGTCCCATTCCCTTTTAAAATACTCATTAAAACCTTTCATTTGGTACCCATATCGTACAAACAAATTCTAGAGTCGCCCGTGGTCCACCTTTATGGCGATATCTCGAAAAGGCGTTCACCTATAGAACTAAGTCCCATTCCCTTTTAAAATACTCATTAAAACCTTTCATTTGGTACCCATATCGTACAAACAAATTCTAGAGTCGCCCGTGGTCCACCTTTATGGCGATATCTCGAAAAGGCGTTCACCTATAGAACTAAGTCCCATTCCCTTTTAAAATACTCATTAAAACCTTTCATTTGGTACCCATATCGCACAAACAAATTCTAGAGTCGCCCCTGGTCCACCTTTATGGCGCTATCTCGAAAAGGCGTCCACCCATAGAACTAAGGCCCGCTCCCATTTAAAATACTCATTAACATCTTTCATTTGATACCCATATCGTACAAACAAATTCTAGAGTCGCCCGTGGTCCACCTTTATGGCGATATCTCGAAAAGGCGTTCACCTATAGAACTAAGTCCCATCCCCTTTTAAAATACTCATTAAAACCTTTCATTTGGTACCCATATCGTACAAACAAATTCTAGAGTCGCCTGTGGTCCACCTTTATGGCGATATCTCGAAAAGGCGTCCACCTATAGAACTAAGTCCCATTCCCTTTTAAAATACTCATTAAAACCTTTCATTTGGTACCCATATCGCACAAACAAATTCTAGAGTCGCCCCTGGTCCACCTTTATGGCGCTATCTCGAAAAGGCGTCCACCCATAGAACTAAGGCCCGCTCCCATTTAAAATACTCATTAACATCTTTCATTTGATACCCATATCGTACAAACAAATTCTAGAGTCGCCCGTGGTCCACCTTTATGGCGATATCTCGAAAAGGCGTTCACCTATAGAACTAAGTCCCATTCCCTTTTAAAATACTCATTAAAACCTTTCATTTGGTACCCATATCGCACAAACAAATTCTAGAGTCGCCCGAGGTCCACCTTTATGGCGATATCTCGAAAAGGCGTCCACCCATAGAACTAAGGCCCGCTCCCTTTTAAAATACTCATTAACATCTTTCATTTGATACCCATATCGTACAAACAAATTCTAGAGTCACCCCTGGTCCACCTTTATGACGATATCTCGAAAAGGCGTCCACCTATAGAACTAAGGCCCGCTCCCTTTTAAAATACTCATTAACATCTTTCATTTGGCACCCATATCGCACAAACAAATTCTAGAGTCGCCCCTGGTCCACCTTTATGACGATATCTAGAAAAGGCGTCCACCCATAGAACTAAGGCCCGCTCCCTTTTAAAATACTCATTAACATCTTTCATTTGATACCCATATTGTACAAACAAATTCTAGAGTCGCCCGTGGTCCACCTTTATGGCGATATCTCGAAAAGGCGTCCACCCATAGAACTAAGGCCCGCTCCCTTTTAAAATACTCATTAACATCTTTCATTTGATACCCATATCGTACAAACAAATTCTAGAGTCACCCCTGGTCCACCTTTATGACGATATCTCGAAAAGGCGTCCACCTATAGAACTAAGGCCCACTCCCTTTTAAAATACTCATTAACATCTTTCATTTGGCACCCATATCGCACAAACAAATTCTAGAGTCGCCCCTGGTCCACCTTTATGACGATATCTAGAAAAGGCGTCCACCCATAGAACTAAGGCCCGCTCCCTTTTAAAATACTCATTAACATCTTTCATTTGATACCCATATTGTACAAACAAATTCTAGAGTCGCCCGTGGTCCACCTTTATGACGGTATCTCGAAAAGGGGTCCACCTATAGAACTAAGGCCCACTCCCTTTTAAAATACTCATTAACACCTTTCATTTGGTACCCATATCGTACAAACAAATTCTAGAGTCGCCCGTGGTCCACCTTTATGACGATATCTCGAAAAGGCGTCCACCTATAGAACTAAGGCCCACTCCCTTTTAAAATACTCATTAACACCTTTCATTTGGTACCCATATCGTACAAACAAATTCTAGAGTCGCCCGTGGTCCACCTTTATGACGATATCTCGAAAAGGCGTCCACCCATAGAACTAGGGCCCACTCCCCATTCAAAATACTCATTAACACCTTTCATTTGATACCCATATCGTACAAACAAATTCTAGAGTCGCCCCTGGTCCACCTTTATGACGATATCTCGAAAAGGCGTCCACCTATAGAACTAAGGCCCGCTCCCTTTTAAAATACTCATTAACACCTTTCATTTGGCACCCATATCGCACAAACAAATTCTAGAGTCGCCCCTGGTCCACCTTTATGACGATATCTCGAAAAGGCGTCCACCTATAGAACTAAGGCCCACTCCCTTTTAAAATACTCATTAACACCTTTCATTTGGTACCCATATCGTACAAACAAATTCTAGAGTCGCCCGTGGTCCACCTTTATGACGATATCTCGAAAAGGCGTCCACCCATAGAACTAGGGCCCACTCCCCATTCAAAATACTCATTAACACCTTTCATTTGATACCCATATCGTACAAACAAATTCTAGAGTCGCCCCTGGTCCACCTTTATGACGATATCTCGAAAAGGCGTCCACCTATAGAACTAAGGCCCGCTCCCTTTTAAAATACTCATTAACACCTTTCATTTGGCACCCATATCGCACAAACAAATTCTAGAGTCGCCCCTGGTCCACCTTTATGACGATATCTCGAAAAGGCGTCCACCTATAGAACTAAGGCCCACTCCCTTTTAAAATACTCATTAACACCTTTCATTTGGTACCCATATTGTACAAACAAATTCTAGAGTCGCCCGTGGTCCACCTTTATGACGGTATCTCGAAAAGGGGTCCACCTATAGAACTAAGGCCCACTCCCTTTTAAAATACTCATTAACACCTTTCATTTGGTACCCATATCGTACAAACAAATTCTAGAGTCGCCCGTGGTCCACCTTTATGACGATATCTCGAAAAGGCGTCCACCTATAGAACTAAGGCCCACTCCCTTTTAAAATACTCATTAACACCTTTCATTTGGTACCCATATCGTACAAACAAATTCTAGAGTCGCCCGTGGTCCACCTTTATGACGATATCTCGAAAAGGCGTCCACCCATAGAACTAGGGCCCACTCCCCATTCAAAATACTCATTAACACCTTTCATTTGGTACCCATATCGTACAAACAAATTCTAGAGTCGCCCGTGGTCCACCTTTATGACGATATCTCGAAAAGGCGTCCACCTATAGAACTAAGGCCCACTCCCTTTTAAAATACTCATTAACACCTTTCATTTGGTACCCATATCGTACAAACAAATTCTAGAGTCGCCCGTGGTCCACCTTTATGACGATATCTCGAAAAGGCGTCCACCCATAGAACTAGGGCCCACTCCCCATTCAAAATACTCATTAACACCTTTCATTTGATACCCATATCGTACAAACAAATTCTAGAGTCACCCCTGGTCCACCTTTATGGCGATATCTCGAAAAGGCGTCCACCTATAGAACTAAGGCCCACTCCCTTTTAAAATACTCATTAACACCTTTCATTTGGCACCCATATCGCACAAACAAATTCTAGAGTCGCCCCTGGTCCACCTTTATGACGATATCTAGAAAAGGCGTCCACCCATAGAACTAAGGCCCGCTCACTTTTAAAATACTCATTAACATCTTTCATTTGATACCCATATCGTACAAACAAATTCTAGAGTCACCCCTGGTCCACCTTTATGGCGATACTCCAAAAGGCGTCCACCTATAGAACTAAGGCCCACTCCCTTTTAAAATACTCATTAACACCTTTCATTTGGTACCCATATCGTACAAACAAATTCTAGAGTCGCCCGTGGTCCACCTTTATGACGATATCTCGAAAAGGCGTCCAGCCATAGAACTAGGGCCCACTCCCCATTCAAAATACTCATTAACACCTTTCATTTGATACCCATATCGTACAATAAACTTCTAGAGTCGCCCCTGGTCCACCTTTATGACGATATCTCGAAAAGGCGTCTACCCATAGAACTAAGGCCCACTCCCTTTTAAAATACTCATTAACATCTTTCATTTGATACCCATATCGTACAAACAAATTCTAGAGTCGCCCCTGGTCCACCTTTATGGCGATATCTCGAAAAGGCGTTCACCTATAGAACTAAGGCCCATTCCCTTTTAAAATACTCATTAACACCTTTCATTTGGTACCCATATCGTACAAACAAATTCTAGAGTCGCCCGTGGTCCACCTTTATGGCGATATCTCGAAAAGGCGTTCACCTATAGAACTAAGTCCCATTCCCTTTTAAAATACTCATTAAAACCTTTCATTTGGTACCCATATCGTACAAACAAATTCTAGAGTCGCCCGTGGTCCACCTTTATGACGATATCTCGAAAAGGCGTCCAGCCATAGAACTAGGGCCCACTCCCCATTCAAAATACTCATTAACACCTTTCATTTGATACCCATATCGTACAAACAAATTCTTGAGTCGCCCCTGGTCCACCTTTATGACGATATCTCGAAAAGGCGTCCACCTATAGAATTAAGGCCCGCTCCCTTTTAAAATACTCATTAACATCTTTCATTTGGTACCCATATTGTACAAACAAATTCTAGAGTCGCCCGTGGTCCACCTTTATGGCGATCTCTGGAAAAGGCGTCCACCTATAGAACTAAGGCCCACTCCCTTTTAAAATACTCATTAACACCTTTCATTTGGTACCCATATCGTACAAACAAATTCTAGAGTCACCCCCGGTCCACCTTTATGGCGATATCTCGAAAAGGCGTCCACCCATAGAACTAAGGCCCTCTCCCTTTTAAAATACTCATTAACATCTTTCATTTGATACCCATATCGTAGAAACAAATTCTAAAGTCGCCCCTGGTCCACCTTTATGGCGATATCTCGAAAAGGCGTTCACCTATTGAACTAAGGCCCTCTCCCTTTTAAAATACTCATTAACATCTTTCATTTGATACCCATATCGTAGAAACAAATTCTAGAGTCGCCCCTGGTCCACCTTTATGGCGATATCCCTAAATGGCGTCCACCCATAGAACTATGGCCTACTCCCTCTTAAAATACTCTTTAATACCTTCCATTTGATACACATGTCATAGAAACACATTCCAGGGTTACCCTAGCTTCATTTTCCAACATGGTGATTTTCCCTTATTTTGTCTCCACCATAGCTCCCAGCTGAGTATGTAATGTTCAGTTACACCCGAACTTAGCCTTCCTTACTTGTTTTCTTTCTTTTTTGTACTGCTTCGAGCCGTAATAAATGGGTCGTTTATAGCGTCATCATTGCATATGTATGTATAAATTTATACTTATACACTTCTACACATGATATGTGTACTTAAAATGTAACTATGTACATATATGCTAATTTTAGTAAAGTGAGTGCGCCAATGGCCCACCTCAACAAATTCATCATCCTTTCCCAAATACACTTCCTATTCTTTTACCCTTACCGTTGAGCACGCGACCATCCCCTCTTCTAAAAACGAACACATATACATAAATTGCAAAATATATTGCGAGTTTTATACATGAAATTGTTGCCTTTGCATTGTTGTTGTCGTCGATTATGCAAAAAATTCAAACAGATAGCACCAAAACGTTCCTGCAAAATGTGAGCGCCATCAACAGCACATCAGCACATTATCACTTCATTACACCATTATACATATACACGTATAGAATCATTATGATTGCATTCGTTTTCATTTGACTTCGTTTTGATTCTTGTGCACCGGCTCAATCATAAAACAAATGCGCATAAAAAGTTGATGTTCAAGTGATGTAAGTAAAAGTGGTCCTTTCAAGAGAGTACTTGTATATATATATATATATATATATATATACATATATAGAGAGAGAGAGTGAGGATGTAGCGAGAGAAAGAGCAGTAGCCAGACGAGTGATGCCAGGTTTTATGTTTTTTGTATAGAAGTTGGTAGGCTATGAGTTCCATTGGACAGCTCATTGCGTTAGATCCGGCCTGCAACGATTGTTGACAAGCTTGCTCATTTTCTGCCACTTAAAAACTGTGAGTCACTTATCTGGTCAAAGTCGCAGTGTTTTTTTTTAAAAGGAGGGATAATTAAAGTTATGGAGGGGGACAGAAAATCAACAGACATAACTTCAATTGACCTTATGACCACTTCAAATGGCCACAAGATCAACTGAAGTTATGACCATATGAAATGGTCACGTCAGATTTCAAATGGCTGGAATATCAACGAAATTAACATAATGGCCATTCTGCTTTCCGAAATGGTAATCAATTTTCCACTTATTCGGTACAGAAATTTGCGGACGAAATAGCTTGAAATGCTATAAAATCACATCGCACGCTTAGATTTGAAGGGAGCTTAGTTAGATATTTGATATATCTTAGTTATGCATACCACCGAGCTTCTTAATTCAATAACTACCGAGCCATAGACTCCCACTAATCAAGCATATGGGGAGGCAGCCAGCTTTTGCTTTTCTTCGACTATTGTGATTTGCTGATTTCATAGCTGTTTAGATATAGGTGCGCGTACGGTATTCTTTACTAGATATGTAGCGGAAGTGAGTTTTCAGTAACCGGAAATTGGGAAAATGGCGAACGATTTGTTGTTAAACATGTTAAATGGTAAATAATTCTTTTAACTAAAAAATTTTAAAAGAAGCACTCAATTAACAAGGACTAGGTGTTATTAATTTTTTTCCCAATCGGTCCAAAATGTATGTATGGCAAAATCTGTTGGAAAACGCCGAAACTATAATTTTGTACTGATGGAGTTCTGTTATATACATAACTGTATCAAAACAGTGCATAATCGGAATCGAAAGTTTAAACCAATTGGAATATCCGACGTATCGGAAATGTAGTCGAAGCCCTGCCACATCCCTACTATATACTAGACTGGGTCGAAAAAAAAAGTTGCCAATGTCCGCCCCTAAATTTGAAGATTATATTGAGAGGGTTTCGGAAAATTTTTTTTATATTTTGATCTTCGAAATACAGCCGAAAAAGTGTTTCCATTATAACTTGGTTATTTGACGTCCGATTTTTAAAATTGATATGTTATTATTTTGGCCTTGAGAAGCTTCACATTTCCGTTTAATGTCTTTTTAAGCTATGAAGTCGGTTTCACATGATTAGGTCAGTTAACAAAATTTGACCGCCCCTAATGTATGTTTTTTTCCTTACCAAACGAAAGTACTTAAAAATTTAAGAAAATGTTGCTTTGAAACCATATTACTAAAATACTAAACAAACAAGTTATAGCACTTTCAATATTTATTGCAACTGTTATTTTACTTTATTCTTATTATACTTAGACCTGAAACTTATGATATTTTTGGAGGAAAAATTGCAGGGTTTGCATTAAAAGATAATAAAGATATGCCAAATATCATGAATAGGGGAAGTAAAAGTAAATAAATGAGTAAAACCTGTTGTTTCGTATTTATAATAATAACAGTATGCCACAAAATCAACTTTTTTACTGGGTATTGGACAAAACCTAATTTTTCGTAGAGATTGAGGCTTAAGTAAACAAAGTACTATCTCCGTTTTTCGAACTTACCATCAAAAAAATAGATATCGGCTTACGAAGTTCGAAGTTCGAAATTCTACATTTCGAAATTTTATTTTATTTTTTTGTTAACGCGTTCAGCAAATTGAAAAAGTAAAAATGTGGGCGTGGTCCGCTCGTTTCCCTTATTAAAAGGGCTGGATTATTTTTTTTTAAGAAATTTAGTATAACAGCTGTTGTACGAGGAGAAAAGTCAGACTATGAATTCTGAATACAGTCAGACTCTGACTGATCGGATCAAAAAAAATTAAAAAAAATTTTTCCGAAACCCTCTCAACATAATCTTCAAATTTAGGGGCGGACATTAGCAACTTTTTCCTTTTTATGGGGGCCAACCCAGTCTACTATACACCCATAAGGTGACCTTATTCAAATGAGGTTCGAAAGGTCCTTCAAAATAAAAGGTGCTAGATTTTCAAGTTTGTATGGTTAATTCTTTGATTTAGAAAAAAAGGAGTTAAGTCTCGCACTTAAGTGTTCGAGCTGTTATGAAGTGCTTTTTATGTGATGTGTTGTTCATTTGCGTTGCAGCTTTAGTTTCGGTCTGGCAGTGTCATGAAAAATTTACTTGTATCTTACCCGTTATCGCGCCAGTTTGAGCTGTCAAAAAGAGTATGCTGTCAAATTTTGCAATTAATGTTTTGGCTCGTTGATAGTGGAGATGATAGCTGAATCAACATCAATTGATAGTTTCCGTTCAACCTGCTGTGTCTATGTTGTAAAGAGTTGGACCTAAAATTTTCAGAGGGAGACAAAATTTATTTAGGCGATTTTGCGGGCTTTTTGTGGCGAAATTATTTTCTGTGTGGCAACACTGATCGCTGTTTTGAGAGTACTACTAGAGATGTTGGCGGCCACCGTGGTGTCATGGTAGCGTGCTTCGCCTACTACACCGTATGCCCTGGGTTCACACCCCGGGCAAAGCAGCATCAAAATTTTAGAAATAAGGTTTTTCAATTAGAAGAAAATTTTTCTTTTCTTTTTCTTTTTTTTTTGGCAAGCGCTCCGAGTGTATTTCTGCCATGAAAAGCTCGCAGTGAAAACTTGCAGATGCCATTCGGAGTCGGCATAAAACATGTAGGTCCCGTTCGGCCAATTTGTAGGGAAAATCAAGACGAGCACGACGCAAATTGGAAGAGAAGCTCGGCCTAAAACCTCTTCGGAGGTTATCACGCCTTACATTTATATTTTTAATTATTTTTTTACTAGAGATGTCAAGACTGTTATACTTTACACATTCGCGAATACTAATTTAAATTCGAACACAACTATTCGAAGCATCACTACTACATACAACATACATACATACATAAACATAAGTAGAAAAGTGCAGTTAACTACAAATAACAACAGCACAGCTGGTTCGATATAAATCATGTAAAAATTATTAAAAAAAGAGAAAAGCGAAAAAGCAATTGCAAACAAGAAAAATTAGCAAATGAGGAAGAAACATGCATGCTTGCAATTTCTTGGTACTCAATCCAATGGCCACAACCAACCGCAAACGCGGCATACAGCACGCACACTAAAGTGGATTAGGCCAATTACTTTGAGCTACAAAACATTCGGGCGCAGCAGTCGGTAGGCATCAGTGGTAAATTTGCTGTGCAACAATAGCAACAACTCATACACCAATAGCACCACAATCGCCATTGCTGTATATAAAAGCAAACGAGAACGAATGAACTAGTGAGCGCAACGACGAGTACTTAAAAGCTGGATGTCATAATGACCCACACATACAAGCACGCATACTGTGTTATGAGCTGAGCTGCATGTACAACTTGCCTACACCACTACACCAACGCCATAAACGCCATTGCCGTTGCCGTATCCGCTTCCGCCTGCTGTGTTGCACTGCATGGTCACTGAGTGTCTTCTTAACGCCTTTCCATTAACGTTGTTTGTCAATATTATTTTGAAATCTTATTTTTAGTTTTTTTTCTGTCCTCTAACTGACTTAACCGATTATATCTTATTCACAAGCTCGTTTCTACGTTATCTTTGCAGCTCAATGCGAAATGTTGGCATAACAGAAAGTCAAACAAACAATCAATCAGTTCGTTGTTAGCAAAGCAAGACAGTGGTGAATAGAACGCGTGACAAGTGTGCATTGTTGTTGGTGCGTTAAAGTCAGGTTAAGTCAAGCAGCAATAGCAGAACAAGAAGCACACAAGTTAGCAAAATCAGGAGCAAATTTTCAATACATTAGCCTGTGAGGCAAATATTTAGTCCAATTGTGTACCTGTGTGAGTGTGTGTATGTGTGACTTACATACCAATAATTATTGTTAAAAATATTTAATTTCCTTGTAAATGATTATATTAAAGAGCAAATAGGAGAAGTGGCAAGGAGCATTAAAGGAAAAAAAACAAGTGTGAAGAGCAAAGTGAACTTAAAATAGAACGAAAAAAAAAATAGAAAAGTCCTATAGAGAAACATAAGAACAAACGAGAAAAAAAAAACAAACTAATAAAATAATAAATAAACGCAAAATCTTAATATTTCACTTTCATACCACATAAAAAAATTGTGTTGTAACACTTGCAACTTGTTGTTATTGTGATTAAATCGATATTTGTGTCGTATAAAAAGATGTCACCACTGCTGGAGCGAACATTTTTGTTGTTAGCCGTTTTTTGCTGCTTACAAGGTGAGTGCTTTGGTATTTTGTTGTTTATGTATCGTATGAAAATTGTTTCTCAACAAATTTGAACGCGAGTAAAGTAACTGTAAAGGACTGAACAAATATAATGTTCTGCCGTCTTCTGAGAAATTTGAGAGTATACAAATTAAATGTTGGCAGTCAAGTTTGAATGATTCGCAGAACAGCATTTGTTTACTTTTTTGTATCAAAACCGTTACGATGTCAATCTTGCGTCTAAATCATAGGTCTTCAAAAATTTAAAGTGATTGCCGTTTCGCATATGCAAGGAAAGCACAGTTGTGCTATGGAGTGAAGACCCCTGGTCGAAATGTTTTTTCCATATTGCAACATCTCTATTTTCGAATAGTGAACAACTCTATCATACAAATTTCTGAACTAAAATGAAAACCAAATTGGTTGTGATTTCGCTGACTTCTTTCCAAACAAAAATATGAATACAAAGAAACCTCTCCTAATAACAGCTCTATTAGACGGACACCTTCCTCGGGCGGAAAATTTTTTTTTAAAGTACAATTTTTACAATAAATTGCTCTCCGTTAGGCGGACAATGTCTTGGCTTGAAACATTCAATAAAATGGGCGAAAAACTTCTACCGAGTGGAGACGAACCTCTTGTTGGCGTATATTGAGACCTGTTTTCATAACAAATTAATCAAAAACCTTTCTTTAACGGTCGCGAATTCCTCGACAAGGTGTGAGGATATACATAGTAAATCAGTTTACGGATAAAACCTATGTCGTATTAGATAAAGTACCTGGGCGACCGAGCTTTGCTCGGCGATCTTCGAGTATGCCGCATAATATACTTTATTCTACATGTCATCATTAATCAAACTCTACCTTTTTTATATGTACATATATTATATACTTTAACTTACCAATATTTAATTTCCTTAAATATAGATTTCAAAAACATATCAAACACTATCCGCAAAATGAACTGGAATGCAAAATTTTAAATGGGTAATTCCAGCCTATAGTATAAGGGATTGTTATGACAATTAGTGAATTCGAGAACTAAGTTATTTAGGTCGAGTATCTTCATGCGCCGAATTATTAATGTGATATATTAAGATATATTAAAATGAAAGAGGACAAACTTCGTTTTCGTATAAATTGAAACCCGGAAGAGAGCGCTTTTTTTGTTTCTTTATTTGACATTTGTTATAGTATTGCCACATCGGCATATACAAGAAATCAACCTAATGGCATGTTTACATAGTTCAACTTAACGCTACGACTTATGTATTAGCTTATCTCTCACAATACCACCTTATTAATTGGTAACATATACATGATTTTAATACAGACTTTCGCGCTTAGGATACATAAATTTGTTTGACAAGAAATTGTTATTTTCTCGGTCTTAAATTATAATGAGTAGTGGGTTCCCGTGACTTCGTTTTCTCATTACAAATAATATCGTTGGGTACGTTATTACTTGTATGTGTAGTTGTTGTTGTATTTTTGTCTGTACTTGTATCATCGGGACCACAATTATTAGTTAATATGTTTTGATTTTCATTACTTAAATTTCTTAAAGGTTGTAGTGGATCATCTAGTGATGAATGCGATGATTCTTTTTGCGATAAGATAATTTGATTTGCGTGTCTTTTCCAAGATTTATTATGGTAAGTTTTTACAATATACATTTGCTTTCAATTCTTTTGGAAATCACAGCTTTTGTCCATTTTACTTTCCCAGGAACCGAATAATATTTAACTATCACCGCGTCATACACGTTAAAGTTGTTGTTTTGCTTTCCTTTAAAATATCTCTTTTGTTCATTTTTCTTTTTTTCAACAAATGCTGTGATTTCAGTATTGGTTAGATTAACAACATTTCGCTTTCCATTGAGTAAGTCTAATCGACATCTTAATTTCCTTTTATTAAACATAATGTAGGCTGGAGATACGCCCATACTAGCATGTACAGTATTTCGATAATCTAACAAAAAATTACTCAGAACTTTGTTGAAGTCAGACAACGGTGTATTAAGTAAATTCCGTTTTAAGGCGGTCTTAACTGTTTTAACCGCATTTTCCGCCTGACCATTAGTGGGTGGGTGACCTACAGGAGATGTTACATGTGTAATTCCATTCTGTTTCAAAAAATTGGTAAACTCATTCGATGTGAACGACGTACCATTGTCCGAAACCACGCATTTTGGTAACCCAAAACGTGCAAACATTTCTCTCAACACTGCTATAAGAGCTCGGCTAGTTATATTCGTTCCCATGTCTTTGCATTCCACCCATTTACTTGTGCTGTCTACAACGATTAAGCACCAGCGGTTTTTAAAAGGTCCAAAGACATCTAAATGGATTCTCGACTATACTTCCTGGGGTCTCTTCCATGGGAGAAGCTCTTGCTTTGGTGGGTTCGGACGATTAAGTAAACAGGGCTCGCAACTTTTTACTACCTTCTCCAAATCTTTTCCCTGGTTCGGCCACCAACAACACTCACGAGCCATGCATTTCATTTTCACAATTCCCATGTGTGTCGCATGTAAAAATTCGACAACTTTATTTTGCAATGCTTTTGGAACCACAACCCGAAACCCCCAAAATAAGCAACCTGATTCTTCGCCCAATTCCAGTCTTTTATTAAAATATGGTAACAACTCTGGATCCCAACATTTCTCTGGCCATCCCTCATGGTGAAATTTCTTTACTCGTTGTAGCGTACTATCCTGTGCAGTTTCTGTTTTAATGCTTTCTAGGTTAATCATTTCGCTTCGTCCACCAAGCTCTTGAAAATAATTTACATAAACATCATCAGGCAAAACGCATTGATCCTCGGCACTTCTGTCGGGGTTTCGCGAGAAATAATCTGCTATATTGTTTTTAGACTTGACGTATTCAATGTCGAAACGATAACCTGATAGCGTTAGAGCAATACGCTGCAATCTATTTGACGCCATTTCTGGAATTCCTTTTTTCGGACTAAAAATGTGTTGTAACGGCTTGTTGTCAGTAACCAAGGTGAAATGCCTACCGAAAATATACTGATGAAACTTTTTTACACCAAACAGTATAGCCAATGATTCTCGGTCAAGTTGAAAATACCTTTTTTCAGTATCCGACAATGTTCTTGAAGCAAACTCTATTGGTTTCTCTATTTCACCAGTCTCTACTTGCGTTAGAACCGCACCTACTCCCGTGGGACTAGCATCCACCGTTAATTTAATTCTTTTTTCGGGACAAAAATGGGCTAGGCATTTCTCTGATGCCAATAAGTCTTTAAGTTTTGTAAATGTTTCCGAACATTCTTTTGACCATTCGAATTTTGTATTCGCCTGCAACAACTGATGAAGTGGGTGAAGCAAAGTAGATAAATTAGGTAAAAATCTTCTATAGAAATTTATCACCCCTAACAAAGATTGAAGCTCTTTTACGTTTGATGGCTCTTTAGCGCCTCTAATATCTTTTACTTTATCAGGATCCATATACAAGCCCTCTTTGTTTATAATATGCCCTAAATATTTAGTTTCGTCAACAAAAAACTCACACTTCGATTTAGACAACTTTAACCCTGCCTCACTTAACAGGGCTAACACTTTTTCAAGTCTTCGAGTAAGAAGTCTGACGTTGGTTGCTGTTATTAGTATATCGTCGAGAAATACTACCACGCCCTCAATGCCTACTAATAGTGTGTCCATAATTTTTCGAAAAATGGCGGGTGCGGATGCAAACCCGTATATCAGTCTTGTATACTGAAAAAGGCCTTTTGACGTCGAAATTGTTGTGAATTTGCGAGATTGTTCATCCAATTCGATTTGCTGGTACGCTGTACCTAAATCCAGTTTTACAAACTTCACCCCGCCGTGCATCTTGGCAAAAATCTCTTCAATACGTGGTAAGGGATACTTTTCCACATGCAGATGTTGGTTTAATGTCACTTTAAAATCACCGCATATGCGAATTCCCCCATCTTTTTTTTGCACTGGAACAATCGGTGTCCCCCACTCGCAATAATCCACTGGTTCCAAAACTTTCAGTTCTACTAACTTGTCTATCTCCTTTTCAACTTTTTCTTTAATCGCTAAAGGTAATGGTCGAGGCCTAAAAAATTTCGGTTCGGTGCCTTCCTTTACATGTAAATGGGCTTTACTCTTCTTAAATAATCCCAAAGACCCTTCAAATAGTTTGGAAAATTTATGTAAGACATTGACGTCGCATCTGATTTGTTTAGAAAAATGTAAGCTAGATAATTCAATACCAAAACTGTTTAAGAATTTTCGACCTAACAACGGCGGACCGCCGGCCTTAATAACCAAAAATGAAATGCATTTGCGTTGCTCTTTAAAGTGTACATCCACCTCAAACTCACCAAGCGGCACAATACTGCCACCGTTGTATGTCTTCAACAAAATTGATATCTCATTTAGTTTATTTTTTCTAAAATGGCTTTTGTATGTCTCTTCCGACATCACATTGTTTTCTGACCCTGTGTCGAGCTGCATATCAATAGCCTTGCCTTCAACAAAAATGGTTACAACAATCGGTTTATCTTTCGCACTATTAAGTGAGAATAAACTTAACTCGTCTGCATTATTCAAAAAAATTAAACTTTTCTCTTTGCACATTTTTTTTAGGTGCCCCCTTTTTTTACAATTATTACATTTATAATTCTTAAACTTACATTCACTTTTGCTATGGTTAGTGTAGCCGCACACTTCGCATGGTTGCTGTTTCGGCTGGCCTTGATTTGACTTGTTTTTCCAATTTTGCTGTTTCTTTTGCTCTGCTTGCGACTTCTGATTTTTCTTCAAAAAATTTAGCTCTTCCTGTTTTACTTGTATAATATCCTCTTGTTGTTGCTTAATGTACTCTGCTGTATTTGCTATCGCTACCACTTTCTCGAAAGTTGCGCCTACATTTTCCAAAAAAATTTTGTCCCTGGCTGGACCCTTTTCCAGACCCATTACAAATTTGACCCTTAGCGCCATATTTAAACTTTGGCCAAACTCACACTTTACAGCTAACGCTCTCACTCTAGCTGCCCAATCATTTATTGATTCTGACGCTGTTTTTGTAGCATTGTAAAATTTGTAACGCTCCACAAACGCAGATGTTGTTGGCCTATAATGGCTTCGCAGACAATCGAGACACTTTTCCAAAGTTACGCTGTTATCTTCCAACGCCTCCGGACGTACTAAGTTGTCCAAAAGAGTATACGCACTTTCGGATAACGAAGTTAACAATATTGCCTTCTTTTTTACCTCCTCAATGTTAGCAGCAATGAAGAATTGCAACAACTGCTTCTCAAAGACAAACCATGAGTTTTTTTCGTGGTCAAAAAATGGAGTATTAAAATTGTTGGTTGCCATTTTGCCAAAATATTATTAGCCGCTGATCACCAAGCACTTGCTACGCGTTTATAAATCAGTTTGAATTGTTTTCTGCTCGTCGCCACTGTGATATATTAAGATATATTAAAATGAAAGAGGACAAACTTCGTTTTCGTATAAATTGCAACCCGGAAGAGAGCGCTTTTTTTGTTTCTTTATTTGACATTTGTTATAGCATTGCCACATCGGCATATACAAGAAATCAACCTAATGGCATGTTTACATAGTTCAACTTAACGCTACGATTTATGTATTAGCTTATCTCTCACAATTAATTGAAACATTTTTTTAGTTATACACTATGAAAGTCTCAGTTATGAGAACTATCAGTTAGTTTAATTAAATGTCAACTTACTTCCCTAAGCGCCATCTGTTGGTAAGTAGTTAAATGGTTATATGTATGTCGTTTTCAAATTGAACATATGCCTCTAGTGTTCAACGGTAGCAAATTACCATGGTGAGATATCTGTTTGCTATAGTAAGAAATCTTTCTAATAGTAATTGTGAGAAATTGCAAAGTTTCATTTCATATTTGCCAAAAATATGCATTTAAATATATTTTGTAAGAATTTTCCACGGTGCCTTGATAATGCATTTCAATTTTATTAGCGTATGTGAAATGAAGAAAATTAAGTCGAATTATGTCTAAGATTTTTTTACGAGGATTTTTAACTGTAATATTCTCCTTTAAAGCTTTAATAGAATATGAGTAAGTAGAGTACTATTTTGTCTAACTACCCCAACTCTAAATGGCAACCTTACTCAAAAATGTTCCTATTGTACTGCGGAATGAAATACCATTCGTTTGATACCCATATCGGCATATCTCATGCAATTTTTTTTTAATTTTGAATAGGTGGCAACCTTAAATTCCACCCTACTCAAAAATGTCCTTATTGTAATACGGAGTGAAATACCTTTGATACCCATATCGGCATATCTCATGCAATTTTTTGTTTAATTTCGAATAGGTGGCAACCTTGTGAAACATTCTGAGTGGCAACACAGAAAGTCTTAGAAGGTGATACGTTTGGCGTCATCCAGTATGTTTTACAGCTCCGGCTTACGCTCAATTCTCATGGGAATGCTCTGGATCATTGAGAGATTTGAGAAGCAGATGTTGGGGTATTTTCGCACACTTGAAATGTGATAGGCAGATGTCGCCGCTGTTTTTTATTTAACTCATACGGCGAAAGGCTAAGCAGCGACATCTATCTTTGAAAAAGTAGGTTTACTAAAGGCAGCGTTGCCAAACTAAAGACAAGTAATTAACAATTATCTGGCTAACAAATTGAACCAGACTTCTATCTGGATTTATCTGGCTCAAATCGTTGTTGTTGCATTTATATGCAAAATTATTTATCTGGCTCAGGCTCTTTGCCACCGGATGATGGCTAAAGTTTGTTATATACATTTTAAGATATAACAAGTAAGGAAAGCTAAGTTCTGGTGTAACCGAACATAGTACACTCAGCTGCCAAATTACAGCTTGCAAAACTTTTAAATTACCTGCTTTTAAAAGTGGGCGGTGCCACGCCCATTGTTCAACATTTTGCTAATTTTCTCTTCTGCGTCATAAGGTCAACCCACCTACCAACTTTCATCGCTTTATCCGTCTTTGGTAATGAATTATCGCACTTTTTCGGATTTTTCGAAATTTTCGATATC
Source organism: Eurosta solidaginis (assembly GCF_040869045.1). Lineage (NCBI taxonomy): Eukaryota > Metazoa > Arthropoda > Insecta > Diptera > Tephritidae > Eurosta > Eurosta solidaginis. The sequence continues at coordinate 40,676,426 of NC_090321.1, read as the reverse complement.
GAAAAAGTGGGCGTGGAACTTAAGTACCAAATTTCATTAAGATACCACAAAATTTACTCAAGTTATCGTGTTTACGGACAGACGGACGGATATGGCTAAATGAATTTCTTTGTTCGACAAGATTATTTTGATATAGATAAGTCTATATCTATCTCGATTAGTTTATGCCGTTACAGGGTACCGTTATGCGAACAAAATAAATATACTCTATGGGCTCTGCTCAACTGAGTATAAAAATGTCAATACTGAGTATCACTGTTATTCAAACGAAAATGGAGGGTTGCCTGAAGTTAGGTTAGGTTAAACTGACCAGTCCATGAGGACCTCCATAAACTGAATGTGTTCATAGTGTTTCAAGAAGTTTATTCGACGACCAAACTGGAAACCCCATTGGGCCTTTGTATGTTTTAAAATAACTGTCTTCTCTGCAAATACTAGACATTTTCTAGGATTTAAGCGCCTAGCATATCACTGTTAACGGATATAAATTCAAGACTGAAGCATTTCATCTAACTGAGAACATTAAAAGCAAATACAATGTCAGGTTGGAAATCAAACGGAGAATAACTTGCCAACAAGTGGTACTTTGGACTGAGTAGGCAATTGAAAAGTAAAGTCCTCTCTCGACGAACAAAAATCATGCTATAGAAATCGCTCATCATACCTGTGCTGATGCATGGCTCGGTAATCGTGGACAGTGTCGAGAGAAGACGAGATGACTCTCGAGAGACAAGTTTTCCGGAAGGAGATTTATGGTGTTGTCCGCGATGCCGGCGGCTAGTATCGAAGGAGGTATAATGATAAGCTGTATGAGCTTTACGAAGATATGACGATTGTGCTGCGAATAAAAACCCAAAGGCTTCGCTGGCTAGGTCATATTTTGCGAATAGACAAAGACGCTCCCACCAAGATAGTATGTATTTCAGTCGACACCGCAGTTTTTGGGCAGAGGATGGGAAGACTTCCACTGAGTTGGGAAACGCAATTGGTGCTCCCAATTGGCGTCAGAAGCAAAGGATATATGGCGTGACTTGTTACGCAACGGCCAAAATCGCTTAGGTGGTTAAGCGCCAATTAATCATGAGCCACCTAGCTGCGTCATCTATGTCCATATGACCGGGACTCTATAATGATTGTAAGCTTCTCCCTATTTCAATTCTTCCTGAATCTTACATAGCCTCATACACATTTCTTGATGCTTTGCTAAGCGAGATTGTGGCCTCAATAACTGACTGTTTCCAGTATCTCAGCTGCTTTAACTTATGGCTGCCACTTGCTTGCTTGTATGATCTGCTAATTACCATATCGGCATAGAATATCAGCGACGCTCTCGGTCCCATCAGTATACACATGTATCATATCTTCCTGAATTTCCACGCCCTTGCCCCCACCCTTCCACCTCTACTGGAACTCTAAGATATCCACGGTAGCAGAAGCAAACAAAACATTTTAGAGCAATGTAATACAACATCTTTCGTATTTTAGAAGAGTATTTTACAATTGCTATTGAAATATAATCAAGAGGATTTATTATGTATGGAAATTCCCTATTACGAATCCTTTGTACTGAAATATTTTAATTGGCACATCTCGCTCAAAGAAAATCATCTACAAAACTTATTTCCTTTGGCGTATATGCATAACAACATGAGTATGCTTTTCATTTGCGGAAATGTTAAAGTATACGACATAAATAAATAGGACATAGCACGTAACCGTCATTGCACTTAAGTGCCGAAGGAAAAGCAAAGGCGTGTAGTCATTTTGAATGAAAATGACAAATGAAAATCGAGCACATCATGTATGGACTTCAATCAAGATTAAATTCAATAGCTTTCAATAATGCAAAGAAGGTCTCATAACCACAAACGTGCACACATATATTCATACATACATAAGTACATGGGTAAAACATATGTATAAAACGACAAGTATTTGTTTGCTATTTTTAGTTTGGAAATCGCGGCTTGATGACAAAGCAGAAAAACTAACTGGTACTTACTGAGAAATAAAAAGAAACAAGTTTTGCTATCAAATTAAATTAGATCTCGATATGACATTAAAGACGGTTGTGTACTTACGTTTACATTTACCTTACAGACAAAAGTTATCAATTGACTTTCGAAAAGTATTTCGAAAAAAAAAACAAGTAAGGAAGGCTAAGTTCGGGTGTAACCGGACATTACATACTCAGCTGATAGCCATGGAGACAAAATAAAGGAAATTCACCATGTAGGAAAATGAGCCTAGGGTAACTCTGGAATGTGTTTGTATGAAACGTGTTTCAAATGGAAGGTATTAAAGAGTATTTTAAGAGGGAGGGCCTTAGTGCTATGGGTGAACGCCTTCTCAAGATATCGCCATACCCCAGGTGGATCAGGGGTGACTCTGGAATGCGTTTGTACAATATGGGGATCAAACGAAAGGTGTTAATGAGTATTTTAAAAGGGAGTGGGCCTTAGTTCTATGGTGGACGCCTTTTGAAGATATCGCCATAAAGGTAGACCAGGGGTGACTCTTGAATGCGTTTGTACAATATGGGGATCAAACGAATTGTGTTAATGAGTTCTATGGTGGACGCCTTTTCGAGATATCGCCATAAAGGTGGACCAGGGGTGACTCTATAATGTGTTTATACGATATGGGTATAAAATTAAAGGTATTAATGAGGGTTTTAAAAGGGAGTGGTGGTAGTTGTATATGTGAAGGCGTTTTCGAGATATCGACCAAAGTCAGATTTCGACCAATTTTTATACCAATACAAAGTGATTTCAGATAAGTATGTGAACTTAGTTTAGTAAAGATATATTGATTTTTGCTCAAGTTATCGTGTTAAAGGCCGAGCGGAAGGACAGACAGTCGACTGTGTATAAAAACTGCGCGTAGCTTCAACCGATTTCGCCCTTTTTCACAGACAACAGTTATCGTCCTAGAATCTAAGCCCCTAACAAATTTCACAAGGATTGGTAAATTTCTGACTTATGGCATTAAAAGTATTCTAGACAAGTTAAATGAATAAGGGCGGAGCCACGCCCATTTTTAAATATTTTTTTGTTTTTGTGTTTTGTTGCACCATATTATTGCAGTTGAATGTTTTTTGTTAAAAATTTGACTTAAAAAATTTTTTTTTTTAAGTGGGCATGGTCGTTCCTCGATTTCGCTAATTTTTATAAAGCTTACATATATTAATAGGAGTAACGTTCCTGCCAAATTTCATCATGATATCTTCAGCGACTGCCAAATTAAAGCTTGCAAAACTTTTAAATTACCTTCTTTTAAAAGTGGGCGGTGCCACGCCCATTGTCCAAAATCTTACTAATTTTCTATTCTTCGTCATAAGTTCAACTCACTTACCAAGTTTTATTGCTTTATCCATCTTTGGTAATGAATTATCGCACTTTTTCTGTTTTTCGAAATTTTCGATTTCGAAAAAGTGGGCGTGGTTATAGTCCGATATCGTTCATTTTAAGCAGCGATCTGAGATGAGTGGCCAGGAACCTACATACCAAACTTCATCAAGATACCTAAAAATTTACTCAAGTTATCGTGTTAACTGACGGACGGACGGACATAGCTCAATCAAATTTTTTTTCGATACTGCTGATTTTGATATATGGAAGTCTATATCTATCTCGATTCCTTTATACCTGTACAACCAACCGTTATCTAATCAAAGTTAATATGCTCTGTGAGCTCTGCTCAACTGAGTATAAAAAAAAACTCACTTTAAACTAACTACACAAAGTCACACAGACATGACATATGAATTATAGGGCGGTTGCATATAACAGACACTCCTCCTTCTTCTTGTGCTCCTTCTCTATCTTTTGATAAAATGAAATAACATTCCGTTAATTCGTTAAGAGTGTTAAGTGAAGGAAAATCGAAGAAACTTACAACAACTTACATTTTGCATACAGAACATGTAGATACGTGGTAAATGAAGGAGCGAGCTTAAAAGCGTTAGTGCATATATTTTGATAAACTCACTATCGCATCATCTTTATCCTTATGTATATGAGGAGCACAATTTTTGATGGGTATGTTCTAATGCTTACAATCCCGAAAATACATGGAAACGTCGGAAAGCGCAATTTTTGACCAGCTGTTTAGTGATGACCTGAAACGCTGATTATTTCCGCTCCAGCCAACTGGTCCGATTACTGATTGAAAGAGATGACGCCGTGAAAGTTTCGCTTCTATAAAGTGATTGATTGACAATGAACGCATCAAAGGAAACAAACCCACAAAGAAGGTCAAACGCCTAGAATTACTGACTTTTGCCTGCCTCAGCCACACAAATCGATCAGTAAAAACCATCCTCGGTTCTGAATGAACACACAGCACATACACATAAATATACACAAGCATCAATTTTGACAATACCTGCTCATGTACCTATGAACTATAAATACAAGACAAACGACAACAACATATCAGAATGAAAATCGACACTGATGATGGCACAACACCGACACCGGCTTGTGTCGAAACCAAATTTGACAACGGATGACGGAAAATTGCTCCAATATACATGACTGAATATTATTATACAGAGTTTGAAAGACTGTCAGCAAAAGCACCCAATATGCTGTAATTGTGTTATGAAATTAAAGGACTTTTGATTCTGAGTCTCTCAAATGCTTCGCAAAAACCACCAGCTTAAGCGCAGTATTGCCACCTTTTTATTATATACAGAATAAACCATGTAAAATAAATATGAGCGATGAATCGCAATTAACAATTCCCGAAACCGATATTCTCCACTTTAACAGTCATTTAATAACCACACTTTAAATCGATAGCTTTTCCACAATTCAATATTTTTTCGATAACAAATCGATAATAAACCGATAATACGTGTGTCCATAGTGCTCTCAGAAGCTTGCACAACGACCAAAATAAAGAACCCTGTCAGAAACCAGGACATATGCTATAAAAAACTACGTCCTATTGGCAAATACAAAAAGCTTGCTAGGTACTGCGCCACTTGCTGCCTCTAGATCTTATAGCTGTATCACTCCTAATAGCTGAAGTCTTAGCCTGTCAAGAGCAGGGCACGAGCACAAAACGTGCTTGATCGTTTCGTCATCCAACCCGTACTCTCTTCATCTGCTATCTAACACTGACTTAGCCTAATTTATAGACATATGATGTCATAAGGCAGTGCCCAGTAATACTCGTCATAGGTCTACAGTCCTCTCTTTTTAATGATAGGAGTAACTTTGCTAGTCTAAGGTTGTAAGACCTACACATGATCTTCGATACTTTACAGCCGCGCGCTTAGGTCTACGCCTTTTCCGCTTGGTCGATCACGTGCACATCTCGCCTTCTCTTAATCTCGCTCAATCTAATTGGCACGTCTACAGAGCAATAGTCATAAAAATAATCCCGAAAAGAACCCTAAAATATTCCCAAATTGATCTCGAAATAGTACCTATAACAATCCTGAAAAAATCGGAAATGGTCTCAAAATAGTACTGGAAGGATCACAAAGCTACTACATGAAAGTATCTAAATCAACCTAAAATAACAGTTTAAAAAAACCTTAATCAACGAATTACGCTAAAAGATCTCACTGATAGTGAGAAAACATTTGAGAATAAAATTTAATCACTGCGAAAGACCAAAAAATTCAAAAATAAACATATCCCGCTTAGAAAACCATTTTTTGCTATAGAATATCCGTTGTTACTCGTGATAAGACGAGTTGCTTCTTCTATTTAACTGCTAAACACAATCTCTGCCTTAGGCGGATCCCCTGAGAAGAATAGAACAATACGGATCAGTCCCAATGATTCTGAAGCCTTAATGGCAGGTTGAGATAGGATGGGCACGGTAATAGGACGCTAATGGAAGTCAACTGAGACTCGCCAGAACCCACGAACCAATTGTAGTTACGGGTGTTAGGAAGTAAGTCAGTCGAACTCAAGATTCAACGGGGCATATCAAACAAAAGTTATTTCAACACATTGATATGATCAATATTGTGGCGAACATTAGCAGTTTCGATACATCGCTATGCTGCTGCTTAGCCATATACACACATATGTTTAGAAGATAACAGTGAGAGCGCATAAGAGCTCAGACGTTATTACACATACATATAAACAGCAGCTTAAAACGCAGAAGTTCTCACTTACACATATACACGCATATATATAGAGGACAGGAACGCGAAATAAATAAGCAGCTATGAGATACGGACACGAGCTACAAAAAAGCAAGTGTTCGAGACAGCTGTGCGCAAAAGGTTTGGACCCTGGGAGAAATAGGTGAACGAGAAGAACTGAGAGTATAGAAGCAGCACAGTCCAAGTGAAAAGAAAGCAGTTGATTGAAAAACGTTGTAAGTGAAGTACTCGAGTAATTTAATTGTGACGTACGACTACCAAAGCAGTGTTGTAAATAAAGAACATTTTGCTAGACTGAATATTTGAATTATTTATTCGAAAGCTCAGAGATTCGTTCGATGATAGAAACGGAAAAATTAAGAATAAATATGCAATCGCAAAGACGGATTAAAGTTCAACTGCCCTGTGTACAGGAATGGGTGGTTATAAAAATTCGTGTATAAAATATTTAAAAGCAAGTGCAGTAGTAATATCGGAATGTCGTATATTCCAGATTTCCGGACTCGGCATCTTAGGATTGAATGTCCTAGTTTAGTCATTCAGTCAATCATGTAGAGGGAGAGTACTTCTTTGTATTTACTTTGAGTGTTACCTCAATGGCTTTCGTTAGGTGCGCCTTTTATTACAAGACTACAACTATGTAGCTCCTATTTAGGCACTCCCAAAAGTATTGATGAATAATAACAAATAAATTACAAGCACGAAATTAAATATGCAATTTTATTGCAACTAGCATTTTAGTGTAATTTGTTCCCTTGTTTTGTATGGGTATAGTGAAAATATTATTCAGAACAACCCCAACAAAGGTGCTATATAAAGATGACATCTCTTTGTATTACTGTTAATAGGATGGATCATCGTGATTTTTGATTTGAATGAATTACTTCAATAGTCCTCTAAGCTCCGTTTTCTCTATCTTCAGTAAGTCACTTATCTGTAAGTTATCGAAATTCTCGTTTCCACGCTAACTAAAGCACCTAGAAGGGCTGATTACATTCAACACGGCGTCTACAGACTACAACCACAATAAAGCAAAGCCTGACGACAATCGTAGCCAAGCACTGGCTTCTTGATTACTTTGAAAGCGACAGCCACCAATATAAATTACTGCAAACAGTAGCGAAAAATTTAGAAAAAATATTAATCCTGTTTAAAAAACGCGCAAAAGAATGATTTTAGCTTTTATTATCTGTTATTTATTTTTATTTTAGTTTTCATTGACAAAATAAAAAGGACGCCACTCACCGTCGCTTCCTAAAAATAGAATTAGGTTTAATCTGGCTACAACGGCTTTCGCGATTGATTGTCGTGCTGCTCTGTCGCGCCGAAAATAACGACACTCATAAGAACATGTGTAAAAATAATATGACAGATGTGGCGGCTACACCGCCGTCGTGAATGTAATCAGCCCTAGATTCTGCTAAGTGCAAGATTGTAAACAAAAAAAAGGACGTGTGGCACTCGGGGACTGCCGCGGTAAAGCTATTGCATATTATCAACTTATGCCATTATAATATTTATGCAACATTTTGTTTTCTTTGATATTAATTCAAGTTAACCTTTTTAAGCGTGGTGACCGATAAGAAAAGACATTTTTTACTTTTATTGAATAAATGAGAAGTTAATATTTAACTTTCACTTTAACTTTAACTTTATTTTTATACTCAGTTGAGCAGAGCTCACAGAGTATATTAAGTTTGATTGGATAACGGTTGGTTGTACATATATAAAGGAATCGAGATAGATATAGACTTCCATATATCAAAATAATCAGGATCGAAAAAAAATTTGATTGAGCCATGTCCGTCCGTCCGTCCGTCCGTCCGTCCGTCCGTTCGTCCGTCCGTCCGTCCGTCCGTCCGTTAACACGATAACTTGAGTAAATTTTGAGGTATCTTGATGAAATTTGGTATGTAGGTTCCTGAGCACTCATCTCAGATCGCTATTTAAAATGAACGATATCGGACTATAACCACGCCCACTTTTTCGATATCGAAAATTTCGAAAAACCGAAAAAGTGCGATAATTCATTACAAAAGACCGATAAAGCGACGAAACTTGGTAGATGAGTTGAATTTATGACGCAGAATAGAAAATTAGTAAAATTTTGGACAATGGGCGTGGCACCGCCCACTTTTAAAAGAAGGTAATTTAAAACTTTTGCAAGGTGTAATTTGGCAGTCGTTGAAGATATCATGATGAAATTTGTCAGGAACGTTACTACTATTACTATATGTACGCTTAATAAAAATTAGCAAAATCGGGGAAGGACCACGCCCACTTTTAAAAAAAATTTTTTTTAAAGTAAAATTTTTACAAAAAATTTAATATCTTTACAGTATATAAGTAAATTCTGTCAACATTCAACTCCAGTAATGATATGGTGCAACAAAATACAAAAATAAAAGAAAATTTCAAAATGGGCGTGGCTCCGCCCTTTTTCATTTAATTTGTCTAGGATACTTTTAACGCCATAAGTCGAACAAAAATTAACCAATCCTTTTGAAATTTGGTAGGGGAGTAGATTTTACGACGTTAACTGTTTTCTGTGAAAATGGGCGAAATCGGTTGATGCCACGCCCAGTTTTTATACACAGTCGTCCGTTCGTCCGTCCGTCTGTCCGTTAACACGATAACTTGAGTAAATTTTGAGGTATCTTCATGAAATTTGGTATATATGTTCCTGGGCACTCATCTCAGATCGCTATTTAAAATGACCGATATCGGACAATAACCACGCCCAATTTTTCGATATCGAAAATTTCGAAAAATCAAAAAAGTGCGATAATTCATTACAAAAGACAGATAAAGCGACGAAACTTGGCAGATGAGTTGAACTTATGACGCAAAATATAAAATTAGTATAATTTTGGACAATGGGCGTGGCACCGCCCACTTTTTAAAGAAGGTAATTTAAAACTTTTGCAAGCTGTAATTTGGCAGTCGTTGAAGATATCATGATGTAATTTGGCAGGAACGTTACCCTTATTACTGTATGTACGCTTAATAAAAATTAGCAAAATCGGAGAAGGACCACGCCCACTTTTAAAAAAAAAATTTTTTTAAAGTAAAATTTTAACAAAAAATTTAATATCTTTACAGTATATAAGTAAATTATGTCAAGATTCAACTCCAGTAATGATATGGTGCAACAAAATACAAAAATAAAAGAAAATTTAAAAATGGGCGTGGCTCTGCCCTTTTTCATTTAATTTGTCTAGGATACTTTTAATGCCATAAATCGAACAAAAATTAACCAATCCTTTTGAAATTTGGTAGGGGCATAGATTTTATGGCTTTAACTGTTTTCTGTGAAAATGGGCGAAATCGGTTGATGCCACGCCCAGTTTTTATACACAGTCGTCCGTCTGTCCTTCCGCATGGCCGTTAACACGATAACTTGAGCAAAAATCGATATATCTTTACTAAACTCAGTTAACGTACTTATCTGAACCCACTTTACCTTGGTATGAAAAACGAACGATATCGGACTATGACCACGCCCACTTTTTCGATATCGAAAATTGCGAAAAATGAAAAAAATGCCATAATTCTATACCAAATACGAAAAAAGGGATGAAACATGGTAAGGTAATTGGATTGTTTTATTGACGCGAAATATAACTTTAGAAAAAACTTTATAAAATGGTTGTGACACCTACCATATTAAGTAGAAGAAAATGAAAAAGTTCTGCAGGGCGAAATAAAACACCCTTAAAATCTTGCCAGGTATTACATATATAAATAAATTAGCGGTATCCAACCGATAATGTTCTGGGTCACCCTAGTCCACATTTTGGTCGATATCTGGAAAACGCCTTCACATATACAACTACCACCACTCCCTTTTAAAACTCTCATTAATACCTTTATTTGATACCCATATCGTACAAACTCATTCTAGAGTCACCCCTGGTCCACCTTTATGGCGATATCTCGAAAAGGCGTCCACCTATAGAACTATGCCCTACACCCTTTTAAAATACTCATTAACACCTTTCTTTTGATACCCATATTGTACAAACAAATTCTAGGGTCACCCCTGCTCCACCTTTATGGCGATATCTCGAAACGGCGTCCACCTATGGAACTAAGGAATACTCCCTTTTAAAATACTCATTATCACCTTTCTTTTGATGCCCATATTGTACAAACAAATTCTAGGGTCACCCCTGGTCCACCTTTATGGCGATATCTCGAAAATGCGACCACCTATACAACAACCACCACTCCCTTTAAAAACCCTCATTAATACCTTTAATTTGATACCCATATCGTACAAACACATTCTAGAGTCACCCCTGGTCCACCTTTGTGGCGATATTCCGAAAAGGTGTTCACCTATAGAACTAAGCCCCACACCCTTTTAAAATACTCATTAACACCTTTCTTTTGATACCCATATTGTACAAACAAATTCTAGGGTCACCCCTGGTCCACCTTTATGGCGATATCTCGAAACGGCGTCCACCTATGGAACTAAGGATTACTCCCTTTTAAAATACTCATTAACACCTTTCTTTTGATACCCATATTGTACAAACAAATTCTAGGGTCACCCCTGGTCCACCTTTATGGCGATATCTCGAAACGGCGTCCACCTATGGAACTAAGGATTACTCCCTTTTAAAATACTCATTAACACCTTTCATTTGATACCCATATCATACAAACGCATTCTAGAGTCACCCCTGGTCCACCTTTATGACGATATCTCGAAACGGCGTCCACCTATAGAACTACGGCCCACTCCCTTTTAAAATACTCATTAACACCTTTCGTTTGATGCCCATATTGTGCAAACGCATTCTAGAGTCACCCCTGGTCCATCTTTACGGCGATATCTCGAAAAGGCGTCCATCTATAGAACTTAGGTCCACGCCATTTTAAAATACTCATTAATACCTTTCATTTGATACCCATATCATACAAACGCATTCTAGAGTCAACCCTGATCCACCTTTATGGCTATATCCCTAAATGGTGTCCACCTATAGAACTATGGCGCACTCCCTCATAAAATACTCTTTAATGACTTTCATTTGATACACATGTCATACAAACACATTCCAGGGTTTCCCTCGGTTCATTTTCCTACATGGTTATTTTCCTTTATGTTGTCACCATAGCTCTCAACTGAGTATGTAATGTTCGGTTACACCCGAACTTAACCTTCCTTACTTGTTAACTTTAACTTTCACTTTAACTTTAACATTCACTTTAACTTTAACTTTATTTTTAACTTTAACTTTAACTTTAATTTTAACATTCACTTTAACTTTAACTGTAACTTTAACTTTAAATTTAACTTTAACTTTACCTTTAACCTTTACTTTAACTTTAACTGTAACTTTAACTTTAACCTTAACTTTGACTTTAATTTTAACTTTCATTTTAACTTTAACTTTATTTTAACTTTCGCTTTAACTTTAACATTTACTTTAACTTTAACTTTAACTTTTACTTTAACTTTAACTTTACCTTTAACTTTAACTTTAACCTTAACTTTATTTTTAACTTTAACTTTGACTTTAACTTTAACCTTAACTTTAACTTTAACTTTAACTTTGACTTTAACTTTAACTTTAACTTAAACTTTAACTTTAACCTTAACTTTAACTTTATCTTTAACTTTAACTTTAACTTTCACTTTAACTTTAACTTTTTTTTAACTTTAACTTTAATTTTCGCTTTAACTTTAACATTCACTTTAACTTTAACTTTCAGTTTAACTTTAACTTTAACAAATTTTTTTGTTGGTTTTTTGGCCTTTAGTTTGTAAAAAGGTTTGTAAATTGTCGAGCTCGAGGCCATACAATATTAAATAACAAACAAAAAAACTGTTTATTTGTATATGTTATATATTGTCGTTTTTTATTTATCGATATTTCGACTTCAATTAGAAGTCATCTTCAGGGCTAGAAATACAAAAATACAAGTATTATAATAAAAAACATAAAAGTACATGTATACATTTGACTTACATCGTTGGATGTACCAGATCGACTAATTTAAAATTTGATATGACAAAAACGAAAATAAACATAAAAAGTAAACAAATAAAGAACCGTAATTATAAACAAAATTCTTAACTAACAACAATATAGCATAAAAAGTTAAACTGTGAGCGACACCCATAGCATAAGTATGTATTAAATTCCCACCAGTAGCGGAATTCACTAACTTATAACGATGCTATTTGTCGAGATTTTAATTTACGATTTTATCGTTTGCCTTATCGATTGTGCTATTCACTAACTTAGTTTTAACGAATCGAAATAAATTACATTTAAATTTCGTTTTAATAGTATAAAGTATTAAAGTATTTCGTTTTAACGAAACCTAAAAAATGCGAAAAGCACAAAAGGAGTGCCAAAAATAAATAAAATCCGCATACTAACTGCTTTTAAAAGTGTTTACATATTTTAACCAAAGGTAAGTAAATGCGGTATTATTTTTTTTTCTCTGTTAACATCGCAGTTATTCTTGTACCCCTTAATTGATCATCAAGTTGAGAAATAATATCATGAACCAAGTCTAGGGTTAGTAGGTACAAGTTTAGAAACTCCGTTGAATTCAAGTGGAATGGGTCATCTACTTCTCTATGAACCACTGGCGATGGACTTAGTAATTCTTCATTTTGTGATAAAACGTACGCCAAGAACTCAAATGCCATTTGATTTATAAATAAAGCAGCTTTTCGTGTTTGATAGTATTTAATTAAAGTTTCGATTTTCTTTTTTAGCTAAAATTGCCAGAAATATTAGTATCGTGATTTTTAACGCAGCCAATTTACTTGCCGTTTATTTAACGACACAGCTGATCGTCGACAAACGAATATCGATACACAATAGTTACTGAATAACGAAATCGTTATAGTTATCGATTCGCAAATAAAGCGATGGCAAATGTCGTTAAAAAAGTTAGTGAATTCCACTACAGGTAAATGTTGTGTATAACACTCTCAACATTAATTTTTGCAATTTTGCTTTACCAATTGTCTGTATGCGTGAGCGCATTGGTCTGTGTCTGACTTAAAATTCATTCTTTTATCGTTGGGTGTGCTGATTATGTGAACCATCTCCAAAATATAGCGTTTCGTATAATGTTTTTCTTGTTGTAGAATTTCTACCTCATCGCTAAAAATAGGGACCACACTAATGATAACAAAACGGCCCTCACTCAGCATTGCGAAACAACTGGACACTCTCCGGATTTCGATGAGGTAGAAATTCTACAACAAGAAAAACATTATACGAAACGCTATATTTTGGAGATGCTTCACATAATCAGCACACCAACGATAAAATAATGAATTTTAAGTCAGACACAGACCAATGCGCTCACGCATACAGACAATTGGTAAAGCAAAATTGCAAAAATTAATGCTGAGAGTGTTATACAACAACATTTACCTGGTGGGAATTTAATACATACTTATGCTATGGGTGTCGCTCACAGTTTAACTTTTTATGCTATATTGTTGTTAGTTAAGAATTTTGTTTATAATTACGGTTCTTTATTTGTTTACTTTTTATGTTTATTTTCGTTTTTGTCATATCAAATTTTAAATTAGTCGATCTGGTACATCCAACGTATACATGTACTTTTATGTTTTTTATTATAATACTTGTATATTTGTATTTCTAGTCCTGAAGATGACTTCTAATTGAAGTCGAAATATCGATAAATAAAAAAACGACAATATATAACATATACAAATAAACAGTTTTCTTTGTTTGTTATTTAATATTGTATGGCCTCGAGCTCGACAATTTACAAACATCTTTAACTTTAACTTTAACCTTAACCTTAACCTTAACTTTAACTTTAACTTTCGCTTTAACTTTAACATTCACTTTAACTTTATTTTTAATTTTAACTTTCGCTTTAACTTTAACATTCACTTTAACTTTATGATCCGGGGTGGGCGTGAGTTTAGCACCTGCTAACAAGCCAACCTAATATAAACGCACGCAAGTCATTTTCTGTCAAAAATGTCTCATGCACATACAACTTGTATGAGAGAAACTCAAATTGAATTTGCTGCGTGAAAACCTAACTCGATTTCCAATTTTTGTTCTGCGTGACATTTAGATTTGACGTTTGCACACATGCCTTACATTCTCGCAACGCATGCTTATTTGGGTTAGGGCAAAAAACGCCGGTTGTTTGTGTGCGCTAAAAAAACGCAGTGCGGTTTTATTAGGTTGGCTTGTAAGCGACCATATATGTATACGATAAGCGATAGCACAATGGCTACTTCGTGAAAATCAACGACAGTTCTTTTAGTTTGATTTCGGAGTGTCGCACGCGCGCTTAAAACAGAGTACCAAAGAGTGCGTGTGATACGTGTTCACCGTTCAAGCATTGAAATCAAACTAAATAAATATTTGATTTTGCTTTCGTGCTCGCTACGCGTTCGTGTTTACTAACGCATTCTCAATTTGGTAACCGTGTAAATGTAGTGGCGCCCACCGCTGTTTATGATAGAGATCCAATTTTATGTATTTGGCCTGTTGCTAACATCGAACCTTTACGAACCTTTTCGAACCTTTTCAAACCTTTTCGGATCTTTTTTGACAAATATCCATTACGGTTTTTTTTTTGATTTAGTCGCCAAGCCCGCGATAAAATCTATGCAATAGCTTAACAGCTGTTTGCTTCTGTTGCGGTTTGTTTTACAAAATATTCACGTTTATCGATTTAGCTCGGATTGGTCACCCTGTGTTGATGAAAACGAAAATGTCAAACAAGGCGAATTCAATACCAGGTGTTGTTATCCCAACAGCTGATTGCTTCTTTTGATAATTTTTCATACAACCCCTCGTACTCCAATATGTCAGTTAATCGAAATCAATGAAAATTTTGTTTTGACTTGACATTCTTCTGCACGGCAAATTGGTTGAATTCGCTTTTCCACCACCTGGTATGGATTCGCCTTGATGTCAAATGAAGTAATTTGAAGGACTGCTATATTCCAATAAAAATGATGAAAACGGGTCTGAGGTTTACAGTTTCTGTAAGAAGTTTTTCTTACTAACCGACTGTATTTAACATATCCCTCTACTGGGAATAGTACACATTCCTGTCAAGGAGAAAAAGTTCCATATTCTGCCACACCTAGTGTTGTTTCGATACTACGTGGTACTCGATACTTGTACTCAGTTAAAATGATCGAGTAGAGTAGTCGATATCTAAAAACTATCGAAGAAAAATACTCGATACCTTCTCGTATCGTACTTATTAAAAAGTTCAGTCAAACAAACTTATGAAAATTAATCGTTTAATTAAATGTTATAAACACATTGGATTATGGACGTATTTAAAGCCACGCTTCTTTACGTAATCTTAAGCCATTTCATAAAATCAGGAACCCTCAATGTTTTCTTGCGTTCGGAAAAGGATATTTATTTAATTTCTCTCTCTACAAGAAGCAAAGAAATAAAAACGCAATTTTGATAATACATTGATGACAAACCATTTTTTATTTTTTTTTTTATTTCAGCAACTACTGCGCTGATGTGTTATGATTGCAATAGCGCCTACGATCCAAGTTGTGGTGATCCATTTGACCCATACTCACTTGGCAAGGTAAATTGTACCCAACAAGAACCGCTAGAACATCTCAAGGATAAATACCCCAAACCAGTGTTGTGCCGCAAGACTACACAAAAAGGTGAGTGTTATGAAGCTGTTATAAAGTTGAGGCAAGAAAAATCATAGCCTGATAACTGTAAAAACACAAACAGCAATGAGGAGATAAAGAAAGGCGTACTTCACGAGTACTTGCTAAAGTTCGTTTTGTAAACATACAGGTGTACGTTTCGAAAAATATTTTTGTCAGTTGACTTAAGCAGAGTCAACTTTACTGAAAACAAATAAATTCGGACTTTTTGAGAAGATGTTCGTCGACTTCTTATAGGTAACCGATACCGATACCGACAAGTTATAATTTTATTAATCGGCTTATTATCGAAGCAAATATTGTCGAGTTAACGGATTGTTATCGGTTTGTTATCGCCGAGTCTTTGACTTTTTATTGATATCCTATCGGCTTGTTAATGACTGGTTACATATGTGTCTATGTTTCATCGATTTGATATTCAATGTTAATTGGTATCTGTTGTTAGGAAATCGATAAAACGCCTATAACAATTGGGAAACACTACGATAAGAAGTCGATTATTCGATAACAGCTCTATAACTTTACGAGAACAAATTTGTAACATGTGGATAATTTTTGGTAAGACATCGATAACTTTTCGATAAAAAATCGTTTTTGATATAAAATCAGTAAGTCATGGATAGCCCTGTTTATCGATAGTTAATTAATAACACTTCGAAAACACATTGATAACACAACGCCTGGATTCCTTTCCGGGTTCGGCTCCGGTTTCGATTCCGAGTCTGGATCCTGGAGCTCTGTTTCCGGATTAGCTCCGTTACGGTTCCGTGTTCGTTACCGGGCTAAAATCTGGATTCGGTCCCGGCGTTAGCCTCGTTTGGGTACGTGTTCGATTCCTTTCTTTTACTTTCTTTGCCTTGTCCTGATTGACTATGTGATTTCGCTCATATAAACTTTACCACGTGCATGGTTCCCACATTGCGCTATATTGCAGTGACTACACTTACGCTTACATTCTGTTTTGCTTCATACAGCATACCAATACCCCCCCGCTACACTACGCTTTCATTTACATTTGACATATGTATTTATTAGGGCTGGGACTATCCGCAAATTCGAATATCCGGATATCCATACGGATATCCGTTGACACGGATAAAATCCAGACGGCATGGATATCCGGTTAATATTCGTTTGTGACACTATCCGGATATCCGGTTAATAACAGTATTTTTGGATATCGAGTGAAAGCAACAAATTGATGTACCGTATATGTTTATTTAACATTAATAACAATAAATTCGTGTGGCATTTAAATCAATTAACAGTGAATACAAAAAGGCTCGTATTGAGAAATATGTAATATGATTAGCTAGAAAACAAGTGCCGATATCATTTCCTGACTCAAAAAATTTCGTGTGGGACGAACTACATTTCCAGCACTTGAAAATACCCTTTCAGAAGCTGTTGAAGTGGCAGGTACTGCAAGATATCTTTTGGCGATTTTCGTCAGTTTGAGATATATTTTTTCATGGTCTTGCCACCAATTGCCGCAACTGAGATTGTGGTTTATTTGTTCTTCGAATAAGTAGCACTGAAACTCGTCTCCTCCCTTGTGTCACTGTCATTATCATTTAGGAGTATATCCATGGCCGTGAGATCACTGTTTTTCGGAGCCTCTTCTTGAGCATTCATATCAGCAGTACCCATTTTATTGCCATTTTTTCCACATGATTTTTTATTTTTTTACGAAAAGCATCGGTCTCAACGTGTTTCAACTGTTTGAACCTCGGATCAATATAACTCGCCATATGTGCAATACTGATATTTTCCAGAAATGGATGTTCAATGTCTTCAAAAGAAAAACGTCTTCTCAAATCTGCAGCTAATTTTTCTTTGAATGTTTTTGCAATCCTCGTATCAGTGTTCTTAAATTTTAGATACTTATTAATAATTTTATG
Organism: Eurosta solidaginis; assembly: GCF_040869045.1. NCBI lineage: Eukaryota > Metazoa > Arthropoda > Insecta > Diptera > Tephritidae > Eurosta > Eurosta solidaginis. The sequence continues at coordinate 40,658,704 of NC_090321.1, read as the reverse complement.
AATGTTGGGACTCTTTCCAACATAAAAAGAACTGAATTCCATCAAGTTGGACAACTTTGGATTAGGTTTTTACCTGTCTTTTAAGTTTGTATTAAATGTTTCTCGAGAGCATATGTACGTTTACTCGAATTATTGAAACTCATCACCAGTTTTAAAACTTTTTGGATGACTCCACAACACTCCGGTAGTTCGTTCCTAAATTAACACTCAATTGAATTGTATGTGCACTGCATGGATGACTGGTTATGTCAGGGCTCAAACACCGAATAGCATTTGCGTCCATACCATTCTCTTGAAGCTGGAAAAACCGATACTGGCTCCATGGACTTGATGTTGAACCTTTGTTTTGTAGCGTTTTTTTAACAATATAAGCAAATGGCACTTGTTTGTAAAATTGTAGCTTTTTAATTTTTGACGTTAACTTAATAATCTACAAAAATATTTTGCGAATAATTTTTCGATGTTTGCTTCGTTAAATTCTGATATGCAGATATTCAATTTTTATATTCTAGTATTCGGACATACGGATATCCGGATACGTAAACGGAAAACGGATACAGCGAATATCCGGATTTTTCATTTATGAACCGGGATATCCGGATTTTTTGCTTAGCTATCCGGTTATTCGAATATTCGGCTTATCCGCATAGTTGAAAAATCCGCATGCAGTTAACAGCCCTAGTATGTATGCAAATTTGTCCCCCATATAGCACTTACAAAGACCACGCCTACGCTTACATTTACACCTTATGCTTATAATCAATACTCCCCCTTACCGTGAGCAAAGATGTCAAAAGAGTCTCAGCAACTTAATGGGACACACCCTCCTTAACTTAATATTTGCATATTGACATTATAAAATTTTTATAATTTTTTCTTCCTTATTCTCTATATTTCCAGTCTACGGCAAAACGCGTGTTGTACGCGGCTGCGGTTATATACCCGATGAGCGTAGCGATGATGGCCTTTGCGTGAAGCGTTCCGGCACGCATGACGTACAAGCCCTGTATTGTGCGTGCACAGCCGATCTTTGCAATCATGCAGCATCAACATTATATGAGAGCAACAATAATCTCATATTACGAGCATTGCCCTACACATTAGCCGCGTTCTTTGTTTGGATAACTACATTTTCGAGTCATTTTAATATCAATAATTTTGGTGCTGTGCAAAATTCATAAATATGATATATGTAGCTATGTATAACATGAAGAAAAAAAATATGAGAACAAAAAACTAAAATTAAAAGAAAAAAATCTACACGCATACATACAGACATATAATCGTAAAAACATAAAATAAAAACATACATACACACATATAAACACATTTGTATAACGGAAATTGAGTCGAGATACGTTAATGAATTTTTTCAATTGAGTTTTTGAATAGGATTTTTTAAATTAAAAAAAAAAACACACATAAAATGGTATACAAACTAATATCTACGCAAATAAGAGAAATAGTAAAACTAAAAAAAATAAATAAGGAATAAATTAGAGCAATTGTAAATTGTTGACAGCTGCGAGCTTCAAAAAAACTGTTACCTAATAGCAGCTCAAGGATCGATAGCCTTGGTGGTGGTGTAAATTCGAGAAGCAAAAATCATGAAATGCCTAAACTGTGAGAATTTCATTGATCTAAAATGATGAATCCTTTTTAAACAAATATAATTTTAATTAATAATACTAAGCGAATCCAAAGTAAATGTATAGCAGCCTCATTTATTTAAATTGTTTAGCAAGAAGCAGTCATTGTTTACCATCCTCTCACTGTCGGCGCCTAAAATTATGTTAATGGATCATGGAAGTTTGTCAGCAAGCAGGTATGTTATTTATTCATCACTCCGATAATAATTTAAATTTATATAAACAATTCATAAGGTCTTCTATTCGCCGTATGTGCTATGCTTCAATCAAATTTTATATTGGAAACTATGGAAGCAAGTCAAATCTTAAAATTTTACATGAATGCGACACTCTTGTGAATTGCCCGAAATATTCAAATTATAATTTCAACAAGTAAAGGTGTCTAGGGTCGGTTGTAACCGAGCATTATATACTCAGCGTAAGCTTCAATTGTACATTTCATTTCAGATAAATTACTTTTCTACATAACACGTGACACCGCCCGTTTAAAAGACAAATGTCTCCACATTTCCTCTTACAATAAAACTTGATAAGTGAAATATTATTGATTCAAAACTATTTTTTACAAAGTTATAGCTTATTATTCTAGTCTACAACCCTTTTAAATTTGTTTTATAACTAAGTTGCCGTGGTCTTTAACCGATCCCGTCCATTTTTACTAGAAATATTTTCTACTATGGGGAAAATTTGTGTACCCAATTTTATTACGATCCCTTCATTTTTCTTCGAGTTATGGCTCCCGAAACAGAAAATTGCTTAGTCATAAAAGAGGCGGTGTCACCCATTTTCAAAAATTTTAGTATTTTCCAATTTAATGTTATAATTCAATTAAGAAAGTAAAATTCTATTGATACAAAGCTCTTTTTTGATAGTTTAGGTTAGGTTGAACTTGGCCGGTCCATGAGGACCTCACATAGACTGATTGAGTCCGTAGTGTTACCAGAAGTTTGTTTTAAAGACCAAACTGAAAAACCCTATAAAAAACCAGGGCCTATGTTATAAAATAACTCCGTCCTCTTGGCAAATACTAGAAGCTTCCTAGGACTTAAGCCACTTGCTGCTTCTAGATCTGACAGCTGTATCACTCCTAATAGCTGGAATCTTAGCCTGGCAAGTGCAGGGCAGGAGCACAGAACGTGCTCAATCGTTTCCTCCTCCAAACCGCACTTCCTACATCTGCTATCACTGACCAAGCCTAATTTAAAGGCATGTGACGCCCGAAGGCAGTGGCCAGTCAGAATACCCGTCATGAGTGTACAGTCCTCTCTTTTTAATGATAGAAGCAACTTTGTTAGTCTAAGGTTGTAAGACCTACACATAATCTTCGACACTTTACAGCCCCGCGCTTGAACCCACGCCTTTCCCGCTTGGTCGATCATGTGCACCTCTCGCCTTCGCTTAATTTTGCCCAGTCTAATTGGGACGTCTACGGAGCAAGCTTCAAGGGAAGCGGCTTTTTAGCTAGTTCGCCCGCTTTTTCATTCCCATCTATTCTCATATGCCCTGGGACCCAATATAGATGTATGCTTCTCCCTGTCCCGATTCTCTCCAGAGACTGCTTACACTCTAACACGCATTTAGATGCTGTGCTATGCTAGATTATTGCCTTAATTGCTGCTTGACTGTCAATATAAAAATTAACACGGTTGCAGCTAAAGCTATTCTCTTCCAGGGTTTCTACTGCTTTTGTTACGGCTAATATTTCCGCTTGGAAAACGCTACAGTAATCCGGCAGCCTGTAGGATCTGCTTATTTCCGGATCAGCAAAGTATACCGCAGACCCTACTTCTTCCACTACTTTGGAACCATCTGTGTACACATGTATCGCCTCGTCCGCCATTTGCGCACCCTTGCGCCAACCGTCCACCTTGTGGTCTTAAGATCTGCCTCGAAGCGCAGATAGGGAATCAGGTAGTCTGTTCGTCTTGTGATTGATGACGCTATACTACTATGGCCATTTGGTCGGTGCTCAAGCTGCCCCGAGGCACCGAGCCTGGTTGCGGTTGTTAATGCTATGTTCTTTGCTACCAGGTCTACAGGTGGAATGTGCAGAATAGCATACAGTGCAGCCGTTGGGGTTGTTTTCAGGGCTCCCGTAATGCTAAGCATCGATATTCTGCATACCCCCTGTAATTTTTTGAGGTATGTTGTTTTTTGTGTGGCTTTCCACCAAACAAGAACTCCATAGTATAGAATAGGGCTTACAATCGCTGTAAAGACCCAATGAGAAAGAGAGGGCGATAAGCCCCACGTACAACCCAGCATTCTTTTACATGCATAGAGTGCCGTTGAGGCCTTCTTGACCCTCTCCTCCACGTTGAGCTTCCATGACAGCTTACTGTCTAGGATTATTCCTAGATATTTTGTGCAAGGTTTCTCCTGTAAGGTAACCCCTCCTAACTTAGGCCTGGTCCAATTTGGGACCTTGTAGCTCTTTGTAAACAAGACCATATCCGTCTTCTCCGCATTGACTTTCAACCCGACATTAGATGCCCAGGTATGAATATCCCGAAGCGCCCGATCCATCAAAGAATCTTTTTTGCTAAGATATAGCTTATTATTTTCGTCTTTTATATAAAAAAATGGCCGTGGTCTTTGACTGATCTCGTCCATTATTTCTAGAAATATTTCCGGCTATAGAGAAAATTTGTGTACCCAATTTTATTACGATCCGTTAATTTTTCTTCGATTTATGGCTCCCGAAACATAGAAAATTGCTTAGTCATAAAAGGGGCGGTGCCACGCCCATTTTTTAAATTGTGCTGTTTTTCCTATTTCTTGTTATGAATCCACTTGAGAAATGAAATACCATTCATATAAAGCTCTTTTTTGCAAAGATATAGCTTTTTTATGCGCCCACGATCCTTTTAAAAATCTTTTATATAAAAGTGGGTGTGGTCCTTAACCGATTGCGTTAATTTTTCTTCAAAGCATTCCTTATAGTAAAGGAACTCTGTGTTGAATTTTGTTGCGATAGGTTTAACAATTTTTGATTTATGATTAATAATATTTGTAAAATTGATTTTATCACAAGTGGGCGGTGCCACGCCCATTTAAAAAAATTTTTTCAAATTTTTATCAAGTCTCAATATCAGTTCACACGTCAAATTTTAACATTCTAGGTGTATTATTTAATAAATAATCGGGGTTTTTGTGTTATATATATATAAAAAGTGGGCGTGGCTATCATCAGATTTCGCTCATTTTCAATACCAATCTATTCTGGGTCCAGATAAGCTCGTATACCAAATTTGGTGAAGATATCTCAATATTTACTCAAGTTATCTTGTTAACGAACAGAAGGGCGGACGGACATGGCTCAATCAAATTTTTTTTCGATCCTGATGATTTTGATATATGGAAGTCTATATCTATCTCGATTCCTTTATACCTGTACAACCAACCGTTATCCAATCAAAGTTATAATACCCTGTGTATAAGTACAGCTGGGTATAATTATATAATCAATTCACAAGGTCTCTTATTCGCCGTATGTGCTATGCTTTAATCAAATTTTATATTTGAAACCATGGAAACAATTCAAATCTTAAAATTTTACATGAATGCGACACTCTTATGAATTGCCCGAAAGATTCAAATTATAATTTCAACAAGTAAGGAAGGTTAAGTTCGGGTGTAACCGAACATTACATACTCAGTTGAGAGCTATGGTGACAACATAAGGGAAATAACCATGTAGGAAAATGAACCGAGGGTAACCCTGGAATGTGTTTGTATGACATGTGTATCAAATGAAAGGTATTAAAGGGTATTTTATGAGGGAGTGGGCCATGGGTGGACGCCATTTAGGGATATAGCCATAAAGGTGGATCAGGGTTGACTCTAGAATTTGTTTGTACGATATGGGTATCAAATGAAAGGTGTTATTGAGCATTTTAAGAGGGAGTGGACCTTAGGTCTATCGGTGGACGCCTTTTCGAAATATCGCCATTAAGGTGGACCAGGGGTGACTCTAGAGTGCGTTTGTACAATATGGGTATCAAATGAAAGGTGTTAATGAGTATTTTAAAAGGGAGTAATCCTTAGTTCCATAGGTGGGCGCCGTTTCGAGATATCGCCATAAAGGTGGATCAGGGGTGACCCTAGAATTTGTTTTTACAATATGGGTATCAAAAGAAAGGTGTTAATGAGTATTTTAAAAGGGAGTGATGCTTAGTTCCACAGGTGGACGCCGTTTCGAGATATCGCCATAAAGTTGGACCAGGGCTGACTCTATAATTTGTTTGTACGATATGGGTATCAAATGAAAGGGGTTAATGAGTATTTTAAAATGACGTGGGCTTAGTTCTATAGCCTTTACCAGATATCGTCATAAAGGTGGACCAAGGGTGACCCTGGAATTTGTTTGTACGATATGGGTATCAAATGAAAGGTGTTAATGAGTATTTTAAAATGGAGTGGGCCTTAGTTCTATAGGTGGACGCCTTTTCGAGATATCGCCATAAAGGTGGACCAGGGGTGACTCTAGAATGCGTTTGTACAATATGGGTATCAAACAAAAGTTGCTAATGAGGGTTTTAAAAGGGAGTGGTGGTAGTTGTATGGGTGGTCGCCTTTTCGAGATATCGCCATAAAGGTGGACCAGGGGTGACTCTAAAATGCGTTTGCACAATATGGGTATCAAATGAAAGGGGTTAATGAGTATTTTAAAAGGGAGTGGGCCTTAGTTCTATAGGTGGACGCCTTTTCGAGATATCGCCATAAAGGTGGACCAGGGGTGACTCTAGAATGTGTTTGTATGATATGGGTATCAAATTAAAGGTATTAATGAGGGTTTTAAAAGGGAGTGGTGGTAGTTGTATATGTGAAGGAGTTTTCCAGATATCGACCAAAATGTGGACCAGGGTGACGCAGAACATCATCTGTCAGATATCGCTGATATATTAAATATGTAATACCACGAACAGTATTCCTGCCAAGATTTCAAGGGGTTTTTATTTCGCCCTGCAGAACTTTTTCATTTTCTTCTACTTAATATGGTAGGTGTCCACCCATTTTACAAAGTTTTTTTCTAAAGTTATATTTTGCGTCAATAAACCAATCCAATTACCATGTTTTATCCCTTTTTTCGTATTTGGTATAGAATTATGGCATTTTTTTCATTTTTCGTAATTTTCGATATCGAAAAAGTGGGCGTGTTCATAGTCGGATTTCGGTCATTTTGTATACCAATACAAAGTGAGTTCAGATAAGTACGTTAACTGAGTATAGTGAAGATATATCGATTTCAACCGATTTCGCCCTTTTTCACAGAAATAAGCTATCGTCCTAGAATCTAAGCCGCTACCAAATTTCACAAGGATTGGTAAATTTTTGTTCGACTTATGGTATTAAAAGTATCCTAGACAAATTAAATGAAAAAGGCGGAGCCAAGCCCATTTTGAAATTTTCTTTTATTTTTGTATTTTGTTGCACCAAATCGTTACTGGAGTTGAATATTGGCATAATTTACTTATATGGCCAGAATCGCGAAAAGTGAAACCGGATTTTTTTTTTTTATTTTACAAATACTGTATGAAATGTTACTTGATACGAAAGATTATTTCGTAAAATATCTAGTAACACTATATTTCAAGAAATTAAAATTGTCTGTATTTGACATTTCTTACTCTTTGTCTTTTAAAATTAATCTCCGAATTGAAAAAATGGAAAAAATTTCAGCATCGAAAAAAAAGGTAAATAAAATTATTTTGACCTATTTTTTCCAGAATTTTCAAGTTTTAAGGGAAGAAAATAGTATATTTGGATACTTATCACACTAGATAAGTATCCATATACCTCCGGTATGCATTTTTGGCTTAAAATATTTAGGTCACAAATTATAGTAACGTCGCTGTTTTTAAAATTCACTGATATGTGTTCTTAGTATAATCCGCCATCTTTCGGTCTCATTAGAAATCATATTAATAAAATTAGGTAGCATCGAATAAAATGTGCCAATCATGTGTAACGTGGCAGTGATTTTTTTTAATAATTTAACTATGTATATTCTAACATACTAATTATAAAACCGCAGGTTCGTGTAAGTAAAGCTCAGCAAAATAAAAATTACATAGCTAAGCTTAAAAGCACCGGAAAATTTGAGGAGTATAAAAAGAAAAGAGCTGCAAGTACGAAACTTTACCGGCGAAAAAAGAAAAATGAAGAAAATGAAATGCCGCAAACAACAATAAGTAGTGTGCTCGAAAAACGACGTGAGAACATTCGGCAAAGGGTACAGAAGTTTCGTGAAAAAATGCGTACTGGGGAAAAACGGAGCAGATCAGTTTTGAGTGACACTCGGTAAGGCGGTGAGGAAAGCAGAACGCGCATTACCCCAATCACCAACTAAGCGGAAAGCTGTCCTAACCAAAATTTTTAGTAACGTGCGTGAAGCCAACAAAATGGACATGGAGACTAGTATTCTACCACCACCGCCCCAAAAAAAGATCCAGCAAAATATCTTAATGCTCAAAAAAGCTATTATAGCTTTCTATGAGCGTGATGATATTTCGCGAGTCTCACCCAGAATTCGAGATGTGAAGGAATATCTGTCCGAAAGTGGCGAGAAAATCTTGTTGCCCACTAGCATATGGTACTAAGCTGCAGAGAAGCATGTGCACTATTTAATGAAGAGCAAGGCAACTCGGGGAAAGGTAAGTACTGTGATTTTTATTTACTGTTTAAGACCACTCCACTTTGTTAAGGAAAAACTAGGTTTAAAATTTCTTTCCCCTTCCATATACATACGTGTGGAATTACTTTTTTCCTAAGGAATCGACCGGATCATGTCAAGCTTATAAAAGAATTGCCACACAACATGTGCTTATGCTCATACCATGCTAATTTCATAGATGCCGTCTCTACTTTACATAAATTTGTTGCCCACGTATCAGATTATGAAAATGGTTTTGTATTGCAGTTCTTGTGTGATATACCTTCAATGGGCTGCTGGTATGGCGAGTGCGTTAAATGTACTGGTATAACAGTACCGAAATTGACTGCCCTGGTGGGTGAAGCTGATCTCGATATGCAAGTATCATGGATGAAATGGACGAAATACGATGGTGTAAATCGGACTGAAAGACGACAGAAAAGTGGAAAGCTAACTGATCTTGTTGCATATATATCTGGCTTGTCGGCGCAATTTTTAATACATAGTTTTAACAAATGCGAGCAGTCCGAAGTATTTAATGTTCATGATCGCCCAAGAGCTCTTAGTGTGAATTATGCCGTAGAAGGTCTCTTGCAAGTGGATTTTGCGGAGAATTTCGTTTGCGAAAATCAAGATGAAGTCCAAAGTGCACACTGGAATCAAAGGCAGCTTTCAATTTTTACCAGTGGCTTATATTATAACGAAACCTTCACTGCCAAGGTACTGGTATCAAACAATTTGTCACATACAAAATACACTATTGTTCCATACTTGTATATATTGTTTAAAAATTTGCCAAGTACAGTTAGAATTTTAAAAATGTGGAGTGACGGACCATCCTCACAATTCAAAAACAAATATATTGCAGCTTTAATTCCTCACTTTGAAGAAATATTTGGAATGAAAATTGTTTGGAATTACTTTGCAACATCACATGGCAAAGGTTGTGTAGACGGGATTGGTGCAACCATTAAAACAATCGTTCGAAAACATGTAAGAGCGCGTGATATAGTCGTCAACAATGCATCTGACTTTGTACAGGCAGTCCACATGACTCCATCAAAAATTATGATTTAAGAAGTAACAAGCAATCAAATTGAAATGATTAACGCTGAATTGCAAGTTGTAGAGCTGTTTTCAAGAGCAAAGCCCATACAAAATATTTCCAGCGCCCATCAGATACAAGTTCGCGATAATAAAATAGCTACTTTTAAGACATCCAGACAAGGATATAACTAATAACCTGTATAAATGTTTATTTAAAATAAGATTTTTTGTGTATAGGTACATAGAATAGCTAACCTATACATTCAGAATAGTTTGAAAATTTTAAAAATAAATCATATAAAAAAGCCGTTATTGTTTCACTTGTATTAGACCCTCCCATGAGCAAGTCCTATATATTCTAAAAGAGGAGCTAAAAAACAGAGTCTCATCCTGTCTTCATTTATCAACTAAATCAATTCTTTTACTCCTATAAAAAAGCAAATGGAAATACATAGAGTCAATATTACTCATACGCCCAGTGCTTATAAATTTGTTAGTTATATTTTTGGAACGTTTTGTGTATGCAGCTTAATAGCATAATTAAGTGCAAGTCGTTAGAAGTTATATACATATATTTTTGAGTATCTATTCACTTTCCCCAATAGCGTTTTCTCAAAAAATCGTACGTGTAACGTCGCAGTGATATGTTGTAACGTGGCAGTGCTCAAAAATATACTTATAACGTATGCTGTAATGAGCTTTTACGGAAACAGAAGGTGTCTATCTATGATTTCCTCTTTTTCCCATGACACATAAAACAGGGAATATTATCAGATTCGTAGATTCGCAGATTTTTCACAAAACTTCCCATAACATCCAAAACCACTTCCGAAATTACGTAACGTGGCAGTGCAACTAAAAACGGCTTAACTTTAAATTTATAACAGATATAAAGAAATGCCAATATAAATGCAATGCTATTCATCGGTCTCTTTACACGTGCCTAGTAGATTATTCATTTAGTATATACTCTGATAGTTTTAAGCTTAAACAAAGTACGACTGTAACGTGGCAGTGGGAAATTTTGACCATATACTGTAAAGATATAAAATTTTTTGTTAAAATTTGACTTTAAAAAAAAATTTTTTTTTAAGTGGGCGTGGTCGTTCTCCGATTTTGCTAATTTTTATTAAGCACATATACAGTAATAGGAGTAACGTTTCTGCCAAATTTCATCATGATATCTTCAACGACTGCCAAATTACAGCTTGCAAAACTTTTAAATTACCTTCTTTTAAAAGTGGGCGGTGCCACGCCCATTGTCCAAAATTTTACTAATTTTCTATTCTGCGTCATAAGTTCAACGCACCTACCAAGTTTCATCGCTTTATCCGTCTTTGGTAATGAATTATCGCACTTTTTCGGTTTTTCGAAATTTTCGATATCGAAAAAGTTGGCGTGGTTATAGTCCGATATCGTTCATTTTAAATAGCGATCTGAGATGAGTGCTCAGGTACCTACGTACCAAATTTCATCAATATACCTCAAAATTTACTCAAGTTATCGTGTTAACGGACGGACGGACGGAGAAAGTTCAATCAATTTTTTTTTTTCGATCCTCGATTCCTTTATACCTGTACAACCAATCGTTATCCAATCAAAGTTAATATACTCTGAGAGCTCTGCTCAACTGAGTATAAAAATGCTTGGTTTTCACTAGTTCATATTAGACCGCAAACCTTGTCTTATTAATGATAACGGCTTGTCGTTATACGTCAATGGCGTTTGCAGTCCATTTTGACTAGAAGTGACGAAATGACTTACATGTGAAAACGGAAATTGCCCATCGGTATAGCAACTTTCTCATTAAAACTTCATTATGGCGGAACTATACAAGATGGCAGCACGGAGAGAGCTGAGTTGTACTTTTTTAATAGGATTTGATACATCAACTTCCGGCGCAGTAAGATTTTGCCATTAGTCCATCGATTTTACAAAAGCAAAGTACATAGAACTTTTATTTAAGGGTCTGGCAAAGTTGACATATTCATAACGAAATAGTCATAATCATATTTTTATTTATCCATATCAATTGGCATAAGTAATTGGTGCCTTAACATAAAAATTGTAAAATTTTCATAAAAATGAAGAAAACGAAAAAAAATTACAAACATGTACCACAAAAAATAAGTCTCTTAGTGAAAACTTATCCAAAACAATAAATACAATCTACAAAAAGTTAATAAATTGTCCAACTCAAACATTTTTAGGTTATGAATATGGTGAAAAACCAAAAACCAATTGGTTCGATATGTTATGGTTATGGCTAGGGCGTTATGGTATAGCACCATTGACTAATTAGGTTGGTTGGATCAGGGGTGGCTTTCCATAATTCGATAGTCGACACTCGTTAGCTCGATACTTTAATTCGATATCGAACGCTCGACGACACAGCTTTGGTTTACGTATTTTAATTTGAGTACATTTTTCTCGTGTATCAAAAAGTGTTTCGAAAGTATATTGGAATCATCAAAATAATTTAAATAGGGAAAAGCGCTTGTTTAATGACTCCTTAGCTGAAAATTATTCCTCTAATAATCGCAAAAGCATTAAAAACTCTAGCTTACGAAAAGCAATTTGACACCTAAGGTGCTATCAAACCGATTATATCGAACGTTCGATACGACGCGACGAGATTTTGTGTTACGGAACGCAAAAACGATTATTTGATACTCGTTTTTGTTCGATATCGAATTACGGAAATCCACCCCAGCTGTTTTATATGGATATGGATACGTCAAGTTCAAACGGCCCTTTATTTTTGTAGGAATGTCACCGTGCTGCCACCTTGTATGGTTCCGCCATGAACCAACATATTAACAATTATTTTTTTCATTTGCCGACTGACGTCTCATTACAATGTCTCAGCATGTAAAACAGTGGTAAATAATAAAACGGGCTGTGAAATTAATTAAAACAAAATTTAAGGTTAAGTTCAGGACACACACTGCTTTATCGGCTTCGAGACTGTTATGTGGCTTAATGGAAAGGTATTTGACATTTACTGTTCATCGAGGTAGTTTTTGATCTGGTCATTTTGACCTAATGGAAACGAAGCATAAGAATACTGCAGAAAAAACTAACACTAAAAGCAGGGTTGCCAACTTACATATATTTATGTAGATCCTTTGACGAGAGCGATATCCATTATATCAGCGGTCAGGGCCCCCTAATTAACTCCGCCTTAGAAGGTACTAGTTAGTCACGAAGACGGACTTAGAGGAATACCTTTAGTTGCATAGAGAAAAATTCAAATCTAAAGAACTTTTCGGCACTGTCAGTATAGAGCGAAATTTCCACCCTAGACTGAGATGGTGCCATGCGAAATAGCAAATTGACAAAAGACACCTCTTAAATTTAAAGCTTATGTTGGGGGGTTTTAAAAGAAAGTTTTCTTCAAAAAACAATTGAGTTTTGAGGTCCGATTTGTAAACTGATTGTAAAACTGATACGACATACTATTTTTTAGTTGTGCCGTAGTTTTTCAGAGTCAAACAAGAAGCATTCCCTAGGGGGCTACAACTCAGTTAGTAGCCCAAACTAACTGAAAATGACTCAAGAACTGACAATCACCTGAGAAGGTTGTACAAGGACCTAACATGGACAAAATCATCCATATTGGTAGCAGAATTAGCTTGATGAGCAAACGAAAACACCCTAAACTAAGCACCAGAATATATTCTGTCGTTTTGAAAAGTACCAGAAGATTTCTATGATCAAGCCTTCTTAAGGCTTGCAGATCTGTTAGGTATCCTAACCATAATATATTGAGGTTTAATCTGGGAGTTAAAAAGCGTATTACCTTGTTATTAGTAAGCCCTTATTATTTTAAGAACTGTTCCGATAAAAAGTGCACATTTTTAATTAATTACTTCTCGAAGTGTATGTTTTGGAGCTTTACATGTAAAGCACTGTTAGAGAGTGTGGTCTATTCAAACTTGAAAAAGTATACGAAAATCAAAAGTTATTTTTATAGAAAAAAGTGTACAAAAGTAAATCAAAGCTGGTGAAATCAAAGCTCTGTGAAACATTTATTTTTTTTGCTTCCTTCCTTGAAACATCAACAAGTTTAAATATGCTTGAAAAACTTAAGGGAAGAGAGCGGGCTCGTCGAATCACAAACAAAATAAAGTGTGCACTTTTTCGAAACAGTCTTATACATATATTTTAGAATTATTTATCGCCAAGGCAAACAAATTTATTTAATTATCTGTTACTAACCAAATATACGTGATTCATTGGGCTCATATGTACTTTATGAGTACTTCAAATCATATTCGTCTTAAAATCCTGAGAAAAATAAAATATTTTCTCGTTATTAATCAACACATATTTCGATTTCTTTTTAGGTTATGTTATGTTTGCGAACCTAAAACCCATTTAAGCGTGCATATTCGAACGATCCTGCCGGTATATTGAAACATAATCATAATCTATGTGTGAATTAACATACTCCATTTGACATTTAAGACGATTAAATTGTATTAATAAAAAAAAAAAAACAAAAACACAAAAAGTTAGCAAGAAAAACAAAAAATGAGTACTGCCATCATATGTCTTAATTAGTACAAGTAAATAAAAAAACTTATCAATACCTACATTATGTTCATATACATATACGTTTGTGTATGTATATTTACTGTAGTTATGAATTCTAAAATTATAAGTAACCAACACTAATGTGGTTAAACTTCACAAAGGCATATAGTATTTGCTAGCGTAAATTTTAAAAAATTTGTTTCAAAATAATACTAAAGCATTGTGGTTGTAAAATTGTTTTGAATAAGAATCTCTTATTGTTAAATTGGCTGAAATACTACAACATTTTTATGACAAAATTAAATATTATTCATCAAGATAGTCTCCTTTGAGAGTTATACAATCACTCCAACGCTTCTCTAACATTTCAATAACTATTTTGTAGTACGACTTGTCACGGTTCTCAAAATACGATGCAGCTTCGACAATTACTTCTTCATTCAAATCTTTTTCCACGGAGCTCGTTTTCGATATTTTTGAATAGATAATAGTCGCTGGAAGGCAGACAGGGAGAATACGGTGGATGAGACAGTCATCAAAATTTAATTTGAATCCATGCAATTTGAAATTGCTTTGAATCCATGTTTTCAACAAATTACGAAAATTGCTTTACTTAAGTCGTGGTTTTAAAGGTTTCTTACATTATACACATAATATGTATTCAATCAAAGCGGCGCCATCTAGGTGTCAGTCTAGCTTTTCTACCGACGTGTTGTATATATATTTTATGTAAGTTACAGCCAGTATTCATGCCTTCGAATGCCTTCATCGCCTTTCTTGAAAATAGCTCCATCACTGGATATTTCTGTCAAATAACCCAATAGGAATGCAACTCTTCGTTTTGCAAAACAACCAAAAAAACTTAAAAATAAAATTTTAAGTTTTGTGCGAAAAATGGCTGAAGAAAATCGTGAAAAGTGTAAAGTGAAAGGCTGTCCTTAAGAAGAAAGTGCATCAATAAAACAGTAAATTAGTTAAAGAAATCAACTACGTAAAATACGATACTAGAATATATCGCAAATACAACGCATTACAAACAAATTATTTAGTTTAAATTTATTTAAAAGATATAGGCGCAATAACACAACAGTAATAGTAATACACAAATTAATTATAAAATGTTTTAGAAATAAAAACTCCAATTTAATTTCATTGATACATACATGCATTAGCACATACATATAAACATATTCTACATAGAATCAAAAAACAAAAACAGAACATGAATCCATTCTACATATGCATGATTCCGCCATTTTGTCCACATACGAGTAGTTAAAAAAAATAAAAAAAAGTTAAACAAGAAACATTAATTAAATAGCCTCATAAGCTCAGTAACAATTTCAATAAAAGAAAAATTATCTTAAAAAAAACAAAGGAAGGAAATATGCGCATACTTATTATTTATAAGTAGCATTAAATATTTATAATAATCATCGACAGTCGACACTTTCATACACTAACAACAAAATATATAAACATAATCACCCCTATTCTGCATTACAAGTCCGTTTCCGTTCTCCTCTCCGCTTGAACTGAAAGTAGGTATCCTGAGTTCCGCTTTAATTGAAAGAAGAAGAGGAAGAATGAACGAATCTTCGAAATCAGCTGTTTGTGAGAAATTGATGAAATTAGAACGCAACAAATAAAGAAATATTTGTGAAAAATTTATAGTTAGAAGAATATTTCGTTATTTAACATTTATTTAACACAACAATGTAGACGTGAGAGTGGAAAGATGGAGATTGAGAGACATCAGTGATCCATTTGTGATGTACGATGAATTGAAAGTTGGTGCTGAAAGTGCTAAACCTTCATACATGTTAAATATTTTTAGACTCAAAAAACTTTAGGTTAAATAAAGATGCATTTAAGTAAGGCTTGGATATATTTGATGCAGAAGTTCCGAGAAATACTTTGACTTCCTTAACAGCAATTAACCGCGTAATGGTTGCTTTGAGGTTTTTTGCTGAAGGCAGCTACCAGCATGGTGTTGGTACAGATTACAATGTGACGATGGGTCAGTCAACCGTTTCCAAGTTACTATCCTATTTGCTAGATGTAATGGAGCGACGGCTTTGTCCAGAGTGGATAAAATTTCAAAACAGTGAGTAGGAAAAACTGCAAGCGAAGCAAGAGTTTTATACTAAGGCTGCCTTTCCAGGTATAGTAATGCGCGTAGATGGAACACATATTAAAATAACGAAACCACATCAAGAAGATTTTCTTTACTATAACAGAAAAGGATTGTGTAGAATCAATGCTATGTTGGTAAGGATAACATTTTAATGATGTTGAAAATGATGCAACCTCTTTCCAAAACGCCTGCACTTCTTCCGTAGGCCTTTTTGAGAAACCTTGTGCAATGTCTCTTTTTGTTGACAGCATTTTCAACAATTTTTCATATTGCTCTAGTGTTATACTTGTTGTACTTGTTGCCCTGCAAAACCACAAAAAATAAAAAGTTTGTTTTAAAACAATTTTTATAAACATCAATGTATATTTTACTTACATATTTTTTAAAAAATTGCCTTTAAAGCCCGCAAAAATAAAAATCAAAACAATCTCCGTCAACTAATTTGCAACTGAGAAAAACGGAACTCCGCTCGAAGTGTAGGATACGTCAAAACGAGACTTTTGAAGTTGCATTGAAGGAAAACGGAACGCAGAATAGCAAATTTACCAAACTGGGAAAATTTAAGTTCAGTTCGTAGTGCATAATAGGGCTGAATAAAAATAAACTTGTGAAATAATATTAAAAAAAATATGAAAATTCTTCCTAAAAAGCAAAAACAACAAAAAAATATCTTAATTACATATTAGGTACATATATACAGTAAAATAAATACGCGTGCAATAAATGTTTCCCTGTTTTCTCACATATCCTTAAGCTTAGATTAGTTTAGTTCTTAAACAAAAAATTTCCGAAAATTGCTTTAGATCCTCATACGCTTAGCAAACAATCCAAAGGATGAGTTATTTACTTTTTACATCCATACATATAATATACTGGTGATATTTTTTTGTAGTGACGTTATTGCATATATTTAAATTTTTGTTAAACAATTGCGATTTACTTTAAAATAAATACATATAAGTTTAAAGTGCATTACCGCTTAAGAAAATGTATTAATTTTGTTGATTATGTGCAATTTATACTCAAATAAAACGCCCTAATAAAGCAAGTAGGATTTATACATAGTCCAAGTTAAGTAGTTACTCAAAATAAGTGGAAGCTTTTTAAGTCAAAAAGATTTAACTAACAATTTGTAGATACTTTAAGTTATTTATAATCCTAGATTAAAAACCAATATTTAAATTTAATTTAAAAATTTGCATACTGTGTTAAATGCAATTTTATGAATTCCACTTATTTGTGTAAATTCAGTGCTAAAATGTTGAATAAAGGCACCCTTTTCTTGACATCTGATGAGTTAACTGTACCTTAAAGACATAAACATCCCATTCAGCAATGCGTCAGAAGAAAATTTGTTAAATTTAACATATTCGAATTGAATACACTAAAGTTTAAGCAAATACACTAAACTAGAGAAAACCCACAGTTGCGCTCAGACAGAATTGCAAATTCTATTGAGAAAACTCATAAATACAGTAATTGTTAACCCTATTATTTAACCGAGTGTATTCTTACAGGTTCTCTGCTCAAGAAATAAGTGTTACGTTCCCATGAAGCGTGATCCAGATACGGATAGAAATTTAACATGCAAATGCAACAACAAATCGATCCATATGGGTCATTGTTGCATTTGCATCTTAAATTCCTATCCGTATCTGGATCACGTTTCACGAGGAATGAGACGCATAAATATTTCTTGGCGAAACAAGGAGTCCACTGTGCTCACTTGCTAAAAATAAATCTTTAAGAAAAGGTAGCGGAAAGCATAAGAGATTTCTTGAGAGTTGGATACTATTTGAGAAACCAAATTTTTCTTGAGCGTTTTTTATATGGACTTTTTGATTTTCTTTTGATAAGCCTAATAAGCTTAAGGCTCCAAGTGATGCTTGTGCAAAGAAAACGGAACACGAGCCTTTATTCAAACATTGTGCTTGAATTTTGTTTTAATATTCACTGATTTGAAAACAAATATGTGATAAATAATAATGATTTTACTAAAATTTTAAGTCTTAAAGATATTTACGATACAGTTTGTTTATTTACACTGCAGAATTTTTCGGTAATTTACAAATACTAGTGCTTCGTTTACATATTTTATTTATTTACACATTTTATCCTAATTTATTACACAAAACCTAAAAACAAAATTTTCAAGTTTTAGAGAAACAGAAAGTTTTGGAAAAAGACGAAACAAAGTATGATGAACAAACTAGCGCTTTTGCAAGTGCTTGCTTAGTTTTCCAACTGCTAAAGTTTTATTTTGGCAGTGATGCAATCAATATTGCACCCAATGCATTTGTTTGCTTATGAAAATTATCCATTTGCCTGGACGTGATAGTTCTATTAAGTTTAGAAAACGTATATGAAGAGATAAAGGGAAACTAAGTTTTCTTATTTACTAAAATTGTTTTCATATCATTACTTTACCCAACGCGAATTGCCCCCCTGATCTGTAGATTTTGTGCCTACAATCTTAGCGGATTAGCATACTGTTTAAAGTCACAGTTGTTTAGAAATCTTTTTACTAAAGTGGACATTTTTTCCAACAGTACAAAGCAAAATACTTTTTGTTTTTAACAATTGACGCAGGTCCAACCTATTATTTTTTATGATATTACCTGTGTTATTGTTTACATCCATAGACGTTTACGCTTAAACTTTATATGGACTGCTAAGCGTCAAACTTTAAATACACCTCTGAAATTGCGCGCATAAAGTTATTACTACTAATTTTTAGTACGCATTATACTCAGATATAACTGAAATATGTGTCTATGTTTCACCTCTACTAATTCTATGTATCACCTCTTAAAATGGAGCGTGTCCACAATTCATCGCAACTGATACAGCTATATGTTATACACTATGGCCATCAGAGGGTTGTTTCTCCGCTTTTCGGTACACCCTGTTCTGTAGCTAATTGTTTAACTATTGCCGCTAGATGGGTCTTCTAAGCATTAAGCGAGGATAAGCGTTTTTTAAGCGCAGATAAACGTATACGCGTGTAAAAAAACACGGCTATTAACAGTTTAACTACTCGTATTTTATTAAAACATTTTGTTTTCTTGATTATGTTCAGGCAGGTAATGACGTGAATCATTTATGTTGCTTTTCATCAGGTCAAAATGGCTGACATCAAAAACTGCCTCAGCTGACCTTATGGTCATTTGGGGTGAAACTCGTTTCCATTATGTTACTTTTCTGACTCGAGACCGAAAGAGCAGTGCGTGGTTAAAACCAACGCTAAAGTTTTGTGCTTATTTATTTCACAACTGATTCCATAATTTCCAGTTGTTTCACAGGCTGCAGAATTTTTTTTGATGTGACGCCTGTGGCAAACAAAACTAAATTGCCAACATTTTAGCAAATAATATTGGAATTTAAAATTTGTCATACCGTTGGGTAATTGCCGTTATCATAATTGGTCAATTATTTGTCACGTTGTTGTAAAAATGGCCGGCAAACGCATTTGACGTTGTATGACGTTACGTCTTCATTGATATTGACAAGTTTTTAGCGAAATTCGACCAAGTGAAAACCAAGCTAGAGCTGGATTCGATTCGATTTTTTTAAGAATCGATTTTTTCGTTTCGATTCTTGAAAAAATCGACTTAATCGATTAAATCGAACCAAACAAAGTTTATTTAAATTTTGCTTATACTTTGTAACAGTGTACTTGCTTACGTACTTAACCATTTACGCGATTTTTCCCGACAAATAAAGCTGGACAGTTTCTCTCTCGTTTCGTTGCCTGCCGACAAAATTGGAAGCAACAAGGGATGCCACATGGGTCTTCACTTGATCCTTTCATCGGAGTGCGATAATTAGTATAGTCTTTACCGAAATGCCATACTTTTTGCGTTTTTTTTGAATCGTTTATTTCAAAATGTATTCAAATCAGCCTTGGGAACCAATACATTTTTTTCTTTAATACTTATTATTACAATATGTATAATGTTCTCGGTTCGTTTATGGCATTAGAATCGATCTATGTTCAGCGTCATATAAAAAGGAAGTATACGTTTTGCAGTTTTTTAATCAATGAGTTATGCGTTACTTTCAATTAACAACATACGGCAATTTGTGTCGTGGTTTGCGTAGTTTCAGGTAAAAACTTTATGGAAGTATTTTCTTAGCTTATTGAAATTAAAAAGGAATAAGAAATTTAATTGGCGTAATTTCATAAAAATTGCCACTTCTCTTTTCGTGTTTGCTGCTATGTCATAAAAAGTATTGGTTTTATATATGTATTTGTTAAGTGTGTTTCTTAATGTTGCTCGTGAAGGCAAAACGTGCCGAGGATACAATATTGTGTAAAAGATCTGAACCCGTTATGTTCGACAATCCTAAAGGGTTGCATATCTGTGGCAATCATTCTAATGAAAGCACAACCCACTTGTTTTCTTCGCTTATCTATAGACTGAGACTTCCTTATGTTGTTGTTCCTAGGTTCAAAAAAGGATTCTATAGGAGCTGTTGATGAAGACATTTCTATACATTAGTTTTCATTTCGTACTGAACATAATATCATACCACAAAATAGATAAACACATGTTCAATATATTGCTTGCCAGAAGTGCAAAGAAATTTCTTCATCTTTCTCCTTTCTCTCGAAGCCACCAACACAATAAATCTAAATTTATAAAAACAAAAATTACAGAATTTGTATTTCCTCAAGCGTCCGTAAAGTAGACAGTCGAGAAAACTTCGATGCCTCAAGAATAGAACGATTTAAAAAAAAATCGATTATACATTTCTAAAAAAAGATCGATTAAATCGATTAAGAATCGAATCGAAATCCAGCTCTAAACCAAGCATTAGCAACTTGACGCCTTCCTCTCGCGTTCGTTGTTGGTACTTCCACAAATACATTATTTGCTTATACTTACATATTATATTTTCTGTTTTTCGCACCAACAAAAATTTAATTTTAAAAGTTGCCTTCAATAGTTTCTTTGCATTTTTTTCTTTTTATATCAATTTATTTTACTTAATTCTTCCACATCCAACTTCCGCAACTATGCATTTGAACGTAGCTAGCTCAGCTGGCATGCGAACGTATAAACAGTTGCGATTTGCATTTCCATAATAAATTTAATTATTCAACTACCTGTTTTTATATTAAACACTTTGTTGCTGTTAACATAACACTTAACTTTCAATTAAACACGTTATCACAAAATTTCTATTTCAAACAATTAATTTCATTTCACAGTTGCATTTCTTTTGACAGCTTAACTTGATCGAGCGTTGCCAACCATCTTTTCAAATGCATGTTGAATCTACTTATAGCGAGGTCACATTGAATGATGTAACTTGCGATTTCAGTGGTGATTTATCTTGTTACATGTGAAAATTTTTGATTTCGATAGTTTAATACTTTTGGCAAATTTTGTTGTTTAATATATTTTAGACTGTAGTTATTTTTCAAAGAAAAAAAAAATGTTTCTATAAATAAATACATACAAGCGTAAAAATAACGGAATTGTAAAAAATACATCAAATTATGAATGAAACAAAATTATTTGCCTGTGTTAAGTAAGACACTAAATTTCTAAAAAAAAATAGGTATGTTGGAGATTTGAGCAAAATACTCGTTATACCTACTGGATATAAAATAGATATTTACAAAAAACATACTCAAATAAGTATACTTTAAAAACGAATGTCTTTTTACAAAAGCATCTAAGCTAATAAACACGCCTTTTACACATCACAATTCACAACACAACACGCGTTTCAATACATATTAAAAATAAACATGAAATTCACATGAACATTTTTAAAATAATTCATGCAATAACACCCGTAAAAGCATCTTAAGTACATATTATAAAAAAAATGTTACTCATACAAAAATAACTGATATGAAACAGCGGAAATACGCCGCCTCAGTCTGTATGAATTTCATTTCATTTAATTAAATTAAAGTTAAAATGTTTAAAAAAACACCGTTACATCCAATTCATAATCTTATAGAGGAAAGCGTTGAATAGAAATATTCTAAGCAAGCATACCAGCTATATACATATATATGTTTATATTTATGTATATATACCCCCTAAACACACACAAAAGAAAAGTATGTTTAATTCTATAATTAGACTCTAAATAACCAAAAAGAGCAATTGAATTTCAACACTTACACAAACCGATGCAAAAACAAGAAGTAGCTAAATTAACAAACACATAAGATTTGCATAAAAAAAAATAACAAAAAAAAAAAACACTAATAATTTATTAATAAATTTGAAATTATTGTAGATATACTATCTAATTTTAATGACTAAAACAAATTTAAACTATTAAACGAAAGGATAATAAAAAAATACTACAACAAATACTTGCCGAAAAAATAAGCAAAAGCAAACTAAAGAGAAAATGAATATAAAAAACGTTTAAATAAGAAATAAAAATACAAGAAAAGAAAATTATTACACATTAAAAATAAAATTATTAAAATATGTAATAGAAAATCTAATTATTAACTATATTAAAGTGTGCTAACTGGCAGCATGGACGCTAAGCAAAAATAAATGAAAATTTGAGCAGCAAGTAAAGAGGCGAAAATATTATTATTTATTTAGCAGGTATATAAGCAGCAAATACATACACACACACACAAATTTACACTTATGGAGAATTATAAATTAAATTTTAATATTTAGATAAATTAAAACAATTTATTTATTAAAAAAAAGTGAATTTAAAAACTATTGCTAAAGTAATTAAATGAGATATGTATAACGAATAATATATAAATGAAGATATTTTTAAATAGAACGCAAATAGTGTAGGGAAAATATTAAATATATAACAAATTTAATGCAACCCGTAATCCTACCTAAACAGTATCTTGAGTTAATAACCATTACTTACCATGCAGTTATACAATACATATTTGAATACATATACTCCTAGAATGATCATTATGCCATAAATATTTTCATGAAACCAAAAAAAGAAGTATTTAACTACAATTTTTAACAATATAAAAATATGTCAGCCATTGTATAACCACCCTAATGCTTCAACGACAGCAGTGCAATGACTGTTACTCGAGAGTACATGAATGAACACACTCGTATTTAAAATCTGACAACTTACTCCTCATATTTACCGTGTTCATACGCGGCAATTCGAGCTCGGCAACTAATTGCCTTTTTACCGATAGCTAGGCGAGAGGGCGGCGAAGCAAGGTAACGTGTACAGAGTTGTCCATAGCCGTCTCCCTTCCTCGTCGCGCTCTCGCCAAACAATGAACAGATGAGTTAGAAACGCCGATAAATATACTTCTTCAACTCGAAAATGATCAGAAAGTAATTGAGAATATGTCACCCAATAAGAGCACCATAAGTTCGGATTCATAGAGTGTATGTATCTATTCTTCAATCCTATTGACTCGAATATCTGTTGTTATCACCTCGAAGTTGGACAGAAACTATCCGATTGGATGCCCAGTTTGTGCATTGCCATTTGGCTTGAGAGGAATGTGATTCTGTAGGAAGTACTTCCTGCTACGTGAGCTCAACTTTAATGCCTGCTTCTTACCAAAAACATTTAAGTAACTATTTTGCAGGTCCAACTTTTTACGCAGCCTTATGGCAAGCACTTAAGCCTTTGAAATTGTCTCTGTGCTATGGACATATTGGTAGTGCAGCCAAAGCTTTCCGCTCCGCTGCCTCCCATAGTTTGCCAGCAATCTGTGTTGTACGTGCGCGCTTAGTCCAATGGAAACCTGTAATGCAGCCATGTGGATATGCTTCACAACTGAATTCCTGTGTATGGGAAGATGGAACATTTTGAGTAGTTCTAGCACTATCCCTATATTGATAAGTGACATATTTTGCCTCTGCCAAAGAACTCCGTAGATATGCCAAGGTACGCGAGGAGCTTGATACACACTCAGTGAACGTGATTGGCATTGATTTTGCCAGAGTCTCCTGTAGAGTTAAAGCCCCATCACATAAGCACTTTTTCATATAGATGCGTTTAATGCAATCTTATAAATTATGAATAGATTGCACGCTTTTTTATGGAGAACGGTAAATTGAACGACACTGGCGCCATCTGACATGAAAAAGTAGCAAACATGCAACTTCTGTTGCAAGCAAAGCCTAATAATAGCCGTGTTTTTTAACACGCGTATATCCGTTTACGCTTAAACTTTTTAATGACTGCTAAGGGACAAACTATAAATACACCTCTGAAATTGCTGCGCATAAATTTTGTCCTACTAAATTTCAATACGCATTATACTCAGATGTAACTGAAATATGTGTCTTTGTGTCACCCTCTACACTAATTCTATGTATTCTATGTGTGTCCACAATTCATCGCAACTGATTCAGCTATATGTTATACCCTATGGCCATCAGAGCGTTGCGTCTCCGCTTTTCGGTACACCGTGTTGCTGTAGCTAGTTGTTTAACCACAGCCGCTAGATGGGTCTCCTAAGCATTATCTAAGCGAAGATAGGCGTTTTTTAACACGCGCAAACGAAACGTATACGCGCGTGTTAAAAAACACGGCTAATATAACATATGAATACGACACAAAATATGTTAGCAAGTATTTTTGTTGTATATGGCAAATGTTTATAGCAGTGCTTCGAGAAATTTTGTATGTGAATGGGCAAGGCGAAATAAACTTCCATTGCCACATCTGAAGTGCCTTTATGTTTATAAACGCAACATCTTGGTTGATTGTGACGATGTTACTGGAATGCATAAGCTTGTGTTACACACATCTAAGTATATGAAACATTTCATTGTGCAGCGGCCTTTCGAACTTTAGCATGATTGACATGCACATCGTCCAAACTAATTTACTCACTTCTATTTCTCTGATTAAATAAAATCTGTTAAATAATTAAAAGTATATTGTATTTATACTCCTTTTTCACACATACTCCACTATAATAATAAAAAAGTTATTTTATATTTCATCATTAGGCTAAGGGCACATCTAGCTGCACGAGAACTTTTTTTGCGTATGTCATCAACTTTGTCGCTCATTGCCACGTGCGTAATACTGCTGCCACTAGATGTGAATAGCTCCATAGGGATACATGCAAAGAATAATTTCTCGTGTAGTCTAGTTCTGTAAAGTGTGTCTTTAGCTTAAAGACTATCCGCGTTTTATATGTAGCATGCAGCATATCATAAGTTTTTGCTTCAGTCAAAAGTAAAGCAAGAAAGCAATCCAGCAAAAAAATTAAACAAATATATTGATTTAAAATATTTTATTTAAAAAAAAACGTAAAATAATATAGTTAAGTTCTACAACCAAAAAAGAAAATAATAATAATAATTTTAGTATTAACATGCAAACTCATGCAGCATATTAAAAGAAAGTTTTGTTGGAAACGAGCATTATGAAAAACCACTTTAATTGTAGGAGCGTGCAGCATAGTTATTCGTGTGTAAAGGGCCAATTAATGGTGACTTATCCATGCCCAGATAAAACAGCTGATCGAACCAACCTTATGGAAATCAATGTAATCGATTAATGGTGCCATACCATAACGCTAAAGCCATAACCATATCATCGTCAAACAATTGGTTTTTCGCGATATCCATAACCTAAAAATATTTGAGTTGGTGAATTTATTAACTTTTTGTATATTTTATTTATTGTTTTGGATACGTTTTGACTAAGAGACTTATTTTTTGTGAAATATGTTTGTAATTTTTTGCGTTTTCCTCATTTTTATGAAAATGTCAGATGTTTAAGTTGATGGCACCATTAATCGATCACAATGGATATGTTATGGATATGGGTATGGTTACGACTATGGGTTAAGGAAGTTTAATTGGCCCTTAACTAATTAAAGGAAGCAACAGAGGTTGCCAAAACCAAACTGTTTAACAAACTAATAAAATATGAAAAAATAAAAAAGATAGTCATAATATGCATCAGTGCTATAAAATGAGAAGTTATACACATGAAAAATAAAAACATACACAAATTTAATAAAATTAATAAAAAAAAACACAAAATCATTTTGTTGTGAACTCAAATTGTTTTCAAATAGGCATCTACGTACACAATTGGTACGTATTTTGATTTAACTACAAGTACTTTTTACGAAATACAACGATTTCCCAGCAGCAAAGTTTTTAGTTGTTTTGTTTATGAAAAATAAATAATTTTACAGTTAATTTGAAATTTTTTTCCGCTCGAAAAATTTCGTTCGAAAAAAGCAAAGCACTGCAATAACTTAAATTCTATTTGTTGGTTCTAACAAAAAAAAAAAATATACTAAATATAATATAAATAATTTTAAAGAAATATTAAAGTCTCCATGTGGAAATTAGCGAAAAATAGAATTGATTGATAGTGAATATAATGATGAAAATCTATTTATTGATAAGTTTATCAATATTTTGTTAAGTGATTCTAAAAACAGATGCTATTTTTTAGTAAATAAGTGTGTAAAGCTCCGCTTGTAGAAGAAATCAATAAAGAAATTAAATACAGAAACAAAATGTTGTGAATTTTCATTCGGTACACGCTATTGTATTATATTTAAAATATTAAACGAAAGGTAGATTAAAAAGTCATTGCTGGAAGAGCAAGCATGCAGAGCAGCCTTAAAGCCCCGTCACATTACCAATTTTTCATATAGATGCGTTTAACTTATTCCTATCCATTATGAGTAGAATGCACGTATTTTTATGGAGAACGACTGATTGAGCGACAATGAAGCCATCTGACATGAAAACGTAGCCAACTTCCAACTTTTATTGCAAGCAAAGCATTAAAAGAATAATTTCACATTTGCTTTGGTCAAAGGTGCTTTAACACTTTGCAAGTGAAAATATTTTTCCCCTCGTTGGTAACTTTTTAACATTTTTCACAGTTAAAAACTGCAATTTAACAAATGAATAGGACACAAATTATGTTAGCAAGTATATTTCTTCTATAGTGACAATGTTTATAACAGTGATTCGCAAAAGTTCGTATGTGAATGGCCAAAGCGGAATAAACTTCAATTGAAAAGTCTGAAGTTCCTTCATATTTACATATGCAACGTCTTGCGTGATTGTGGTAGCAGTTTATGGCCGAGACACGAGGGGTCGCTCTCGGAAGTGATTTGGCAAATACTATGAGTGTATTTCTTCCATGAAAATTCACCTTGAAGATACCGTTCGTAGTTGGTATAAAACATGCAGGTTCCGTCCCGTTAATTTGTAAGGAAAATTAAAAAAGGAGCACAAATAAAATTGGAAGAGAAACTCGGCCTAAATCTCCTAGGAGGTAAGTCACACCAAGTATTTGTTAATTTTTTAACTGTGAGCACACCAGTGAAGGGGCAAAAAAATAATTGACCTTAAGGCCACATAAGGAAATATGAGTTGACATTATGACCGTTTTATGTAATTGACCTTATGGACATTTAAAGTGGCGAAAAGTTCGATTGATGTTATATCCGTTGACCTTATGTCATCTCTCCAAGTTTCTCACTTTCATAATTCTTTCAAATTCTAGCTTACACTCTACTAAACTTCTAGATGTTGTGATTTGCCTATTTTAGCAGCATTGTCGCTCATGGTTGCGTCGCGCAGTACTCCTGCAGCTAGATATTATAACGAATTTAGAGAAATTCCGTTTATTCCAAACGCAAATGATCTTTATAAGACTACTTTGAAAGTACTTCACAATAACTCTTACTTCACAACTAATTGCGTGTTTAAATCAAACTGCTTAGTCATGCCTCAGCTTGCGCTGCTTTTATACTCTCAGTTTCCTCGTTCACCCATTTCTCCTAAGGTCTAGCAATTTCGTGAACTTCATGCTTGGTTACCAACCATATATATGTGTGTAGATGATGATTGATTTGATTACGTACATACGAGTAGCTGCTTAGTATCGGCTTAGTGATGATAGTATACGCTTAGTGATGCTAATATTCGTCACAATATGAATTGCTCCATAAGAATACATGCCAAAACTTTAATGTTCGCTTGGCGGCCAATATTAGAGTTGATTCTGCTGCAGTATATGCTATTCTAATGCAATATTTCTTATGCTTTGGTCACGGCTAGCACTTCCGCCTGATGGACGCAGTATACCCTACCACCATACCCCCTACGCTATATTCTTGGATCATTGCTCACTCTCCTCCGCATTAAGCTTCCACGAAAACTTGATATTTAAGATTACTCAATGTTAAAAAAAAAATCAATGTTAGTCGTCCTAATATTCTGAGAGTTAGCGGTCAATCTATGAGAGAGCTAATTTTAGGCAAGCATATGCTACTTATAATAACTGAAACATCGACTGCGTACCGTGGTGATAGTACTCCCCCCAGCGGTGTGTCCCCTCTCAATGATTCGGTGCTCCTATTTAGCCAAGCGCAGTAGTCTTCCTGCTACTTTATATTATCCATCTTGTCAAGGCTGGATGAAACTTTTTGAAACCCCATAAATGTCTAGAATGACTTCTTGGGCATATTCCTTGTATTCCAAAACTTTATCCATGTTTATAAACACGCCTTTGGGGCACTTGTGTTGTGTTGGCTGCTAATGGCTGCGGTAAGCCATCAGTAATGTTGATTTCTTGAGTACAAGACTGCTTTAAATTGTGGGGTTCGCGGCCTACGGGATATCTATGTCTCATTTGACTATCCCACGTAGTACATAGACACCACCTTATTTAATCTGAAGAAGCACAAATATTAAGTACCTAAGTGTGAATGTGGCCGCCGTGGTATGGTGGTAGCGGGCTACACCGAAGATCCTGGGTTCACGTCCCTGGAAAAGCAACATAAAAATTATTTAAACAAGTTTTTTCAATTATAAGAAAGTTTTTCTAAGCGGGGTCGCCCCTCGGCAGTGATTTGGCAAATACTCCGAGTGTATTTCTGCCATGAAAAGCTTCTGAGCGGAAACTCATCTGCCTTGCAGTTGTCGTTCGGAGTCGGCCTGCCAATTTGTAGGAAAAATTAAGATGAGCACGAAGCACATCGGAAGAGAAGTTCGGCCTAAAGTCTCTTCGGAGGTTAACGCGGCTTACATTTATTTATTTTATTTTTTAAGTGTGAATGAAACACAAAACATATTTTTTATATAAGAAATGATTTATTTCGATTCGCTTGCGTATAACATATTCACAATGATAACCATAACATCTATAAGTATTTTTACCTCACTTAACCTCACAAAACTCAACACATTCTTTATGGTCGCAAAGATGTTGGGAAGAGAGCCGACTTAGCCAAAGGTACATTGCGTCTTATACGTATGTAGCCGTTTTCACCCCAAGTTGTACCAAACGAATTCAAAACCAACCAATAATCCAGACTACTAACCGTATCCGTACCATAACCCAAAACTGTCATATAATGTGAACCACCAGAAGTGCGTGGCTGTTGGAATATACCCGAACTGTAATGCATAAAATCGAATGTGGTTGGATCATATTCGATGACGACAGGATAACCAGCTGCAACATATTGCATCATTGTGGCATCATCGGCATCCGTAATGCGTGAGTATGTGGCCAAATTTATTGGCGTACCAGTAGCCGTTGTCGGAGGTAGGCACATACCTTGAGTCGCCTGTAAATTATTATCAGGATATTGGGCTTTGCTATATAACGGCTGTTGAAATTGTACAAGATAATCGAATGCTGTTTGTGAAACTTGTCGCGTACAACCGGCACCAGAGCCAGCGCAATCTATAAGATTTTGTGCGGAAAGCGGTGTTGTTGTTGTTACACCATTTTGATTAGCAACAAATATTTCAATAGCCTTAGCGCTAGCATAAGCCCAACCACTATTACAAGCTGTACCCTGATTTTCAACTTCTGCAACCAAACCAAGATCGGCGATGGGATCAAAACTTGCTGGTGCAGTTTGTACACTGGGTGGTGTTGTGGCGGATGTTGTTGTTGGGGGTGTTGTTTTCGGGAATAGTGCATTGAATTGTATGAGACGCATATCAGTGAATTGATTTATAGCCAAACGATAAGTTCTTTGTCCACGATCGGCTAACAAATTATAGGAGTTTATCAGCTTTTTGTTGTAGTTGTAATAGTAGAGCGCATACGATTCAGGATTTGCAGTTGTATAGGTTTTGCTATAAGTTGCCTGTGAAAAAATAAAAAGTTGTTATACATTATGATCTTGATAATCAAATTTGTAAAGGCTGAAGGACCAATTAAACTTCCTTAACCCTAACGCCATAGTCGTAACCATAACCATATCCATAACCATCTCCAATGTGATCGATTAATGGTGCGTTAACCTAAAAATCGTGAAAATTTCATAAAAATGAAGAAAACATAAAAAATTGCAAACATATTCCACAAAAAATAAGTCTCTTAGTCATAATGTATGTTACTAAAATCTCAAAAAGTTATTAAATTCACCAACTCAAATATTTTTAGGTTATGGATATGGCGAGAAACCAAAAACCAAGTGGTTGGCTATGGCATTGTTAAGTCGTTAGCGTTATGGTATGGCACCATTAATCGATTACATTGATTTCCACAAGGTAGGTTCGATTAGCTGTTTTATCTGGTTATTGTTATATGGTCATAAGTCACCATTAAT